>NW_017259578.1:8347-22960 GCF_001594045.1 Atta colombica | reverse complement strand
TGTAAATAATTATGTAATAATTATGTAAAATATTATACGTAAAATATTTATATAACATTTCAAAATATGAATAGTAAAAAATATTTATTATAAATATTCTATGATGTTTAAGCTGGATACGCCTTGTAATTATAATCAGAGAATCGAGTTGGAGTGAAAGGTCTTTCTATCTTTTTATTATAGGAGGATAATACTACTGCGCAAACTCAAGCGTAATATATTGTATATGATATAAATATGTACAAATTTTAATTATATTTTATTAATACATTTTAAATCGAAATCGTGTATTAAGTATTTAGAATGAAAAGAAATATAGCTATTCTTCCTGTAATATACATATAGCTCACATTGTCTTATCAATTTTGTAAGATTTCGTTAATTATAATTTATCGATTAAAACGGCACTGCATAATATATTTTAAATTGTTGATCATTTCTCATATTATTTCCAGTATGCGCGTCGTACATTTGATTATCTGTTACAATGAAGAATAAAAGAAACAATACTTACTGTCTCTTTCTATTGAATGGGAAAGGCGCATCCATGTATATGTCATTCTATGTCTTTTACACATAGGCCTACATTCGAAGACAGTAACCAAAACTTTATTTACGTAACATCAACTATAGAATTTTGATAATTTTATTTTAATTTTATTTTGTTGAAACGTATCTCAACTGAAAAGTGAAGACCAATTGAGACGAGTACTCATATCATACAGACATCACTTTATATAAGTAGCTATATTATATAAATATTTGCATCAGATTGCTAATACATCACATTTACGTTTGGAAATATTTATATATATTTTATGTAACAAGTATTTTAATGGGATATAATGTTCTTCGGTAACATTTTTTGGAATTTTCTTATTTGTATTTATATTTTTTTTATTTTGCACAATTATTTAATCAATATTAATATTTTCTAAATATAAATAATAGGGAGCATACAGCTACAACGATAGATATATTAAAACAAAAATCATATTTAAAATTATCACATAAAAAACATAGACGTTTCAAGATTTGATCATCATGAGGATGACAAATAAAAAAATATAAAAAATTAATTAATTAAGCAAAAATTATTAATCAAAAAGATGTAAAACAGTATCAAGATGACAAATAGAAAAAAATACATAAAATACATAAAAATTAAAACAATGATCGCTAGTCAAGATGGTAAAAGAATTTTCCAATCGCTTACAGTACGAGTTAATCGAGTAAGTTGAAGTCTAGAAAATGAAATTATCTAAAAATTTTTACGCTTCTGACGAATAATCTGTTCCGTTTATGATTCCTTTTGAAAGGAAACAAAGAGCGACTGTGTAAAAATACGGAATTTCCAAATTCTATTTAAAATTAAAAGAAAAGAAAACGCTTTTTAATCATTTAAATTTTAAGCAATACAATAATTATTCATGAAAATCAATCTATTCATATTAACGCTCGCTTACCACGTATTTTTTGACGCAAGTCTTCGCAAATAACTCGGAATAAACACAATTTAAAAGACAGAACAACTGGTAAGAATCATTGCTAACAAAAATTTTGGAAGATCATAGCTCATGACAATGTTTATATATTGTGAAAGGAAAGGAGAGGGTAATTTTATATATGGGAAGAGGGGCTTTTTTTAATAATTGGTAGATAGATTTCAGGAAAGCGTTCTGTATCACTCTGTTTGTTTAAACCTTTTTCTTGTCGTTTGATATGTATCATCTCGGACCATCCTTTTATAATAAGATTGTTCTGAGTCAAAAATGCTATTATTCCAATCAATCGTATGATCAAATTTGCGACGAGAAATAATAGACAAAAAATTTTTAGATTTTTTGAAATCGTTTGTGTTCTTTTAAACGCGTCAATTCTGTCTTTTAAATTGTGTTACTTATTCCGAGTTACATTTGTGAGGACTTACGTCAAAAAATACGTGGTAAGCGAGCGTTAATGTGAATTTAGATTGATTTTCATGAATAATTATTATATTGTTTAAAATTTAAATTATTAAAAAGCGTTTTCTTTTTTTTTAAATTTTAAATAGAATATGGAAATTCCGTATTTTCACATGAAGTCGCTTTTTGTTTCTTTTAAAAAGGAATCATCACGGAACAGATTATTCGTCAGAAATGTAAAAATTTTTAGTTAATTCCATTTTCTGGACTTCAACTTACTCCACTAATTCGTATCATAAGCGATTGGAAGATTCTTTTACCATTTTATTGACTAGAAATCATTGTTTTATTTTATGTATTTTTTTCTATTTGTCATCTTGATACTGTTTTATCATCTTTTTGACTAGCGATTTTTGCTTAATTAATTAATTTTTTATATTTCTTTATTTGTCATCCTGATGATGATCAAATCTTGATTGAAATGTCTACGTTTTTATATGATAATTTTAAATATATGACTTTCGTTTTAATATCTATCGTTGTAGCTGTATGCTCCCTATTATTTGTATTTTGTATTTTTGAGCCACCTTCAAACATTTAAATTTTAATATTTTCTGTTGACAAATTTTATAATAATATGTGCTATTAAAAATTAATGTAAACTGTTCAATAAATTTGTAAATATTTCCACTTGTTAGGTATTAGGCTATGCAAATTTACACGTAATGTGATGCGTTAGCTGTCTATCCGATGCAATGCAAGTACTTATAAGAAATGGGTTAGGCTCTTTTTTATAAATTAGAGTATAAAGTATCACTGGCCGGAAATTTTTGCACTGTATATACGTACACATATGATACGAGTAAACATGTAATATCCCCGGATTTTATTCATGTGCAAAATTACTAACAATGTAACTAGTGCCCTGCTATTCCGAATACTAATTACATCTAATACTTGACTTTATTTACATATTATTTCTAATTGACTTTTTTATGCATAATACTTGTATAATTTTTGATTTTTTAAATATATACATTTTTATTTATTATATAGTATGTACAATACATAATTCATTCCAGAAAATAAGTACAATGTAATTATTAAACATGTAAGTGATGAATATATAAGCATATTTTATTAAATTAAAATGTTGAATGAGTTTAAGATTGTTTCATATTGTTATTAAATGTATTCTTTTATAAGTATTTAATGAAATAATTATTAATATTTAATTAATTTAATATTATTAATGAATAAATATTAAATGTTAAATGTTATTTTCCAAATGTAAAAAAATTCTCTTTAAAGATAATTTGGAAAATAGTAATACTTTTATTTTTTAAATAAGTTTTTCTTTAATAAATATACACAATTCATATGTAAATGTGAACTTTAGGAAATGTAAAGAGAAGAGTGATAGGTACGAAAATGTGTAAAAATATACTTTGGACAAGTATGTATGTAGAGGAAAGGCCCTTATAATGAAATATCGAATTCATTTTAGATAAATGTTAGAAGTCTATGGGCAGAATTAAAAAAAATAATAAGTAATTTTGAAAGGAATTTAATAAACTTTAAAATAACATTATAAAATTTAATTAAAATTCCATTTTTTTTAAATTAAATGATCTAATAATGAATTTTCTATTAAATAGTTTTTAATCCAAGAGCAATAAATTCACGGTGGGACCAATAGACGTTTATTAGTTAAGCAGAAACGCCGCTATCTCATGTTAGGCGCCTACCTCATAATAGGAGGCTTTCTTCTATATCTTGTTCTATTTAAAGGAGCACATACTATGATGAGCAAAAAATTTTTTTCAAAGTCATATTTTTTTAGATTTCAAGGTGCACTTCTTTAAATCACTTTCACTTTTTTAAATGGAATTGTAAGATTTTTTTACGCAATATAATTTCTCTAATTATTTTACATATAAAAGTATTAAGATACGCTTATTGAAAAATTTATCCTTTTTTTGAATACATATTTTTTTTAAAGCAAATAATATATTTTCTTTCCATTAATTGATTCATTTCTTTGTTATTATCTATTCATAAAAGTGTAAGGTTTATAAAAAAAACGTACGATTATAAAAAAAAATATTTTACTTATTTATTAGTCATTTAATATTTCATGTTAATATATGTTAAAATAAAGTATAAAATATTTGTAAGTTTGGTTACTATTGGTTTTTTATATCACTACATATGTAAAATAATTAGAGGAATCATATTGTATAAAAAAATCATGCAATTCCATTTGAAAAAATGGAGATAACGTATCATCAAAAACAACAGAAATATTTGTAATGATCAAGTTAGAGGAAATTAGAGAATACATCCTATTTCAGTTTGCACATCATCAGGAAAAACTAAAAATATTTTTATTATACAATTTCATGTTTTTTTATCAATTAATTTAAAAGTTAATCGATTTAACCAGTGAAATATATAATGTTCAAGTATGTATTAAAGTGTGCTAATCTTAATGCATTTAAACATTTATTTATGGACGACAAGCCAAATTTAAAAAAATAGAAAATATTTTGAAAAAAGGAACAGTAACGAAAATTATAAACGAAAAAATTATAATAACGAAACAACAGAAGAAACAAATGCAGATATAATAAGTGACAACATAATGCAAGTTGATAAAGATGAGCGAGTTTGTGATTACGTATAGATATAATAGACAATTAAGTAATATGGATCTTGAAGTAAGTAATGATGAAGAAAGAGACAAATAACTAATAAATTAATAATAAAAACACACTACAGGAAAATGAATTGCATAAGATATTACAAAATGATAATGAGTCTGAAGAATACGAAGATTTAATTACGGGTAGCAATGTCGATGTATTTCGTCTAGAGATAAGTACAAATAAGTTTGCAAAAGACGGCGCCACTAATAAACTATAGTTAAAATTGTTTGATGTAAAATGACATATCGTAAGATTGGACATCCGGCAACACCATAACCTTGAAATATTAGCGATTTTGTATCAGCATCATATATTTTTTTTTGTATGAAAATATCGAGTTTTTAGCCGAATAAGCGTCATTTGCGAGAACTTTTAATTTACTTCTTTAATTTGAAGAAATCTGCAGCTGAGGCTCATAGATTGCAGAAGCATATGGTGATGCTGCCTTAAGTGAGAGAAGTTGTCGTGAGTGGTTTCAAAAGTTTAAGAACGGTGAAATTCGTCGAAGACAAAGAACGTAGCGGAAGACCGAAAGTGTACGAAGACGCGGAATTGGAAGCATTATTGGATGAAGATTCGTGCCAAACGCAAAAAGAACTTGCACTTACATTAGGAGTGACTCAACAATTTCATATCGTTTGAAATCATTGGGAATGATTTAAAAGCAAGGGAATTGGATTCCATATGAACTGAAGCCGAGAAACGTTGAACGCCGATTTTTCACATGTGAAATGCTGCTTGCCAGGCATAAACGAAAGGGTTTTTTGCCGTATAGTCACTGGTGACGAAAAATGGATCCACTACAAAACTCAAAGAAGAGGAAATCATGGGAACCTGGCCATGCTTCAACATCGACAGCTAAGCCGAATATTCATGGAAAAAAACTCATGTGTATTTGGTGGGATCAGCTTGGTGTCGTGTATTATGAGTTGCTCAAACCAAACGAGACCATTACTGGGGCTCTCTACCGAACACAATTGATGAGATTGAGCCGACCACTCAAGGAAAAACGCGCCCACTACTACTCCAGGCATGACAAAATTATTCTCCTGCATGATAATGCTCGACCACATGTTGCGGCGCCGGTCAACTTAGAAACACTCAAATGGGAAGTTCTACCCCACCCGCCGTATTCTCCAGACATTGCTCCTTCCGACTACCACTTGTTCCGATCGATGACGCATGGTCTGTCTGAGCAGCAAGACGAATGAAGATATCAAAAATTGTATCGATGATTGAATAGCCTCAAAAGATGAAGCATTCTTCCGACGCGATATCCACATGTTACCAGAAAGTTGGGAAAAAGTAGTGGCTAGCGTTGGCCATTACTTTGAATAAAACATTATGTACTGTTCTTTCACAATAAATGCTTAATTTTTGATAAAAAACGGCGAAAACTTATTTGTATTCTCAAGCATGTCTGAAAAATATATAATAGATTTTGTATATGTCCTTCAACAATTATATAAAAATTCGACGATCATGACAAAAAGTTTGACTATAATTTTCGGGATTTAATATTTTTTATCAGTGCTCGTGCATACGGTTTGAAAAATCAATTTTTCTTTCAATGTCGAATGTGCTATATAAAAAAAGAATGTGTGGAGTGAACCATCTCCGAATGAAAATTTAGACATAAATACAGAAGCAATGGCTGGCTGTATTTTAACTGGTATAGGATATACACAATTAGAAGAAAGCTTAGCTGCAATGGATATTCCGTGTATAGTAAAGAAAATACAAAATACATACAAAAGAATACATGAAACCATTGCGCAAGGCATTAATAAAAGCTGCTGAAGAAAGCATGACTGCTGCAGCTAATGAAGAACGTGAATTAGTATTATATAATGAAGTAATAAATGGAATATCGCACATAGCTATAACAGCTGAAGGAAGCTGGATGAAAAAATTATACAGAACAGAACAATACTTCTTTATCTGTAAGCACAATTTGTGGTGCGAGAACAGATAAAGTATTGCATATGTCTATAGACATAAATATTGTTCATTATGTGTAAAAACAGAGAAATAAAATGAAGAATCTATTATTCATAAATGTTATAAAAATTGCGGTCGAGATTGTAGTTCTACAAGTATAGAAACAGATGCGATTGTAGAATTTAAAAAAAGAAATAAAAGAGCGCGGAGTAATTTATTCCATATATCTAGCGGATGAAAACAGTAGCTTATATAGGAAAATAATATAGGCAAATCTGTACTCCAATGTATTTATAGAAAAGATTGAATGTCGGAATCATTTACTGCGCAATTTAGCAACTAAAACTAAAGATATAGCTAAAACAAAAGAACGTTTTTAGGAAATTAAGACATGTGATTGACAGTTGTACACTTAGAATTAGAACAGCTGTGACAAAAGCTGTACAATATCATTTGAAAGAGTAGAAGTATGCAAGAAAAAATTATGTTATATTATCTTTAAATATAGATCTTATATGTCACATTTTTGGCGAGCATAATGAATGTGCGAAAATTGGATTTTAGTTCTGTGATGGATCAGAAAGAAAATGAAGAAAATTATATTCCATAATTGAAAAAATGTGAACTATATGAAAAACTGCAAAATGAAATATTTAACATGAAATGCTAAAAATTTATTGCAAAATAAAGACAGCAATAAAGTTAAAACTTTCAACTCTGTAATATCAAAATGCATTAGTGGAAAAAGAATTAATTTCGGTCTAAGAGGATTATACCAGACACGTTGTTATGCTGTTATTGTCGCATTTAACTGATGAACCAATAAATTGTCTAAGCAATATTTTTGGAACGAAACCAGGGAAAATAGCTGTGGATTTTAAAAATAAAAAAAGAAAACTTGCACAAATTGCATATGGTAAAAAGAAAAAATCGGTGGCACGGAAAGTAAAATGTACTACAGACAAGGATTATGGTCTGCAGCCTGAAAAACTCGATGCTCCACTAGCAGAAATGGAATTAAGAAAAGCAGAACATATAATATGCATGTGTTACGATTGGTAAATGAATCGAATAGTAATAGAAGAAGAAATGAAGGAACAAGCGAAAATGTGGCGATATTATCGCACAAAAATGATAACTGTTTTTAATTTCGGACATATATAAAATGAAGAAAAGTACTTCTTGCGTCTCAAGAGTAAAATCAATAATATATTCACAAGAACTTAATGTGGAATCAGTAAAACATGGAATTTAACACGAGAAAAATTGCACGTAAAAACATCGAAAGTATGCTGAACCTCAAAATTAAGTGTTGCAGATTATTTATAGATTCCGAAACTATTTTTAGGCGCTTCTCCAGATGGAATAATAGAAGAGGACGCGCACTATTGTCGAGATCAAATGTCCTTTCGCTACACGGTTATCAGAAAATGCGACAACAGGAAATATATCCAATCTGCAATCGTTTTATAAGACTAAAGACAATGAAAAGATGAATCGCAGTCATGTATATTATTATCAAATACAAGGATTACACATTACGCAGCAACCGTATTGCATATGGACACTATTCGTATTAAAAACGAAAAAAATTGTACGAGATGATATCTTCGGAAAAAATGATAAATAAACTAGTGCAATTTTATGAACAGTGTGTACTATCAGAATTACTTAATCCAAGGCAGGAGAGATATATGTCTATTCATGATGCCGAATATATTACTGAAGCAAAAGAAGAAAAATGATAAAAAAATAAAAGGAATAAATACACATGAAAATAATGAAAGGCATATTTATTACGAAGTAATGAAATCATTTCCCCATTTTGCGCTCTGTGCTATAAGTAATATTAAAATGCATTCTGCACTATGCGCAATAAATAATAAAATGTATTCTATACTGTATTCTGCTCTGCGCAGTAAGTAATATTCAAATGCATTCTGCGTCATGCACAGTAAGTAATAAAATGCATTCTGCACTCTGCGCAAGTAAGCAATATCCATATGCGTTTTTCGCAGTAAAAACAGAAACAATGTATATATGCGATTTGCGCTGTTGATGATGTACAAATATTCGCTCGGCTCATTGATCTGCATTCTGCACTTTGCAATACATGTGATAACATTAAAAAGTACATCATAAAATGTGTTTACGTATTATCTAGATTCAATATAATGTGGACTATATGCAAAACTGTAAATGCATGAAATATTTAACATGAAATATTAAAAGTTTATTGCAGAATTAAGACAGCAATAAAGTTGAAACCTTCAACTCTCTGTAATATCAAAATGCATTGATGGAAAAAGAATTAATCAGATAAATTTCAATCTAGATAAACGTATTATCTAGATTCATATAATGAAACAATATTTTTTTATGTATTATATATAATACATATTGCTGTGCAGGAACTGTGCAAATGCAATTAACAAATCAACTCAAATACGCATTTACATTTTACCATTAAAATTGAAAATTTATATTCTCTAATGGATAAATGTGATTGTGCAACAATTTTGAGTAATAACTATTTAGAAGTATGACCAACCGTGAGAAGAAGTATAACAACAATCATGAAAAACTTCAACAGGCTTTTTTTTATACTTATGTATCACTGACAATGATTGCGATCACAGTTAATAATTTATTGACAAAAATGCATAGGAATTACGAAAAATAACTTATTTTTCATCATGTAATATATACATTGATTGATCGCAAGATTAAAAAGAATTTAGAACGAATATTAATTTCCCATTTAACAAACGTCGAATGAAATTATAATGTATGTATTCATTTGGAATAATAATTTTAATTTTAGCGATTAATATCTGTCTAAATGATTTTTATAATCTAATATTTTATATATTAATGTTTATTAATTATATTAATTTAAATTTAGATTCCTGATTTATATTATTAAATGTTAATTTATTTTCTTTTATCATGATTTTTATGTTTCATACATATATATAATCAATAAAGCATATAATCATAGCTTAAGATGTTTTTAGAGATAAAATAATATATTTCAAATTGATACGTTAAAATTTATATTGTAGACATTTCGATGACCAAGATTTGACCATCATCAGTACAATAGCGCGTCTCTGTGAAAACTAAATTAACAATAAATATCTTCTATGTATATTACAACACACACACTCACGCACGCACGCACGCACGCACGCAAGCACATTGCTTCGATGTTACTATTGTCTTGTTCATTGCAATTTAATATTTAATTATCATGTAATAAATTCGTCTTGATATATAATTGTTGAAATATAATATTAATAGATAATACCGTTGTCTGGCCAACACAGAATTTCCAGATTCTGTGTCTTTGAAACAAAGATCGTTACAATTTTTATATAAAATCAAATTATTTATGTAAATTAAATAAAGATATGATAATAAAAGAATTCTTCTAACAGAAACTGAGATATTTTTTAAATTGTAACACAGACGCGTTATTATATTGACGATGGTCAAATCTTGAAAACGTCTACAAATTTTATGTTTTAACCTATTAATTTGATATACATTATTTTATCTCAAAAAAATTTATCTCTTGAGCTGTGACTATATGCTTCTTCATTATATATTTATATTTTTAAATCACTTTCAAAAAGTTTAAATACATGTAATTATCATGATATCGCTGCGCTTGTTTTACCAAGATATTGCCGTGTCTCCAAAAAATACACAAATATTCTGTTTTTGTGCATGTCATGATGTCAGCATATCATACTATGCTTTTTTTTGCGTTACACACAACTATCGCAGAAAGCCAAGACGAAATATTTTATCCAAAAAGTAATTTAATAAATCATAAGTGGTACAAATTTTATCATCAATGATAAAATTTTAATGATTTTACCCCCGGGCATGCCAACATTCACTTAACTTTTTCTCAATCAAATGACAAAGTCGGGACAAGGTCTACCTCTCGCATGTCCGAGGTGCGCACGCAGATTGTATACAGACATATGGGACAATTTAATGCTGACAATAGTGTATAAACATATAATTATATACGAAATATATACAGCATTCATTCTTTTGTAATAAATTACAATTTAATACAAGAAAAATAATAATAATATTGAAAAAACATTAAAAATAATTAAAAAGATAATTTAGAAAAAATCAAGTTTAGAGAAATGTAAAAAAATTGCTAATTATATACAACATAATTATGTACAATTGTATAAAATTATACAATTACATACGAAGTCAATAAGTTCTTAAAAAATCTGTCAGAGGGCACTCGCAGTGTCATGTCACATTACTTTTTGACAAGTAGCATCTCTCAGTTGATTACTGCTCAAATTTTGAGCGGAATTCATCGCGTGGTTTCATTTCTGAAGACGATTAAAGCGAACAACCTTTGTATTTTTTGCAAAATGGAAACAAACGTGCAGTGATCAAACATCTACATATGAAAGGTTTAACGCTGGAAGAAATCAAAGCTGAATTGATTAATGTTCATAGCATATCTGTATCAGCGTTTGTGATTATATATAATTGGGTGAATGAATTTAAACATGGTCATACATCCATATGTGATGCACCTCATTTGGGACGTCCAATTGAGGCTGCAGAAATCATCGATAAAGTCCACAATATTGTTTTAACTGATCGACGAGTGCGCAAGCTTGTTGAGGCGGCCATAGGCATATTGCATGGCACAGTGATTTCAATTTTGCATGAACAATTGAATATGAAAAAGCTATCGGCAAGATGGACCTGCTGCGTTCGCTCACTGTGGATCATAAGCACGACCATGTGACGATTTTAAAACAATGTTTGGAAATGTTTCAACGTAATGTCCAGATGAATTTCTGCGTCGATTCATTGCATCGATTACTGTGGACGAAATATCGATTACCATTACTTCACACCCGAGACGAAGGAACAGTGGACTTCGAGTGAACCAGCTCCTGAAGAAGGCGAAGACCGTAAAGTCGGCCGGAAATGTGATGGCCATAGTTTTTTGAGATGCACGCGGTATAATTCATATCAATTATCTTCCGTTGAAGCAAACGATCAATGGCGGTTATTACGCAGCTTTATTGGACTGTTTCAATAACATTTGAAAGAAAAAACCCATTTGGCAAAGAAGAAAGTGCTCTTTCATTAAGAAAATGCACGGGTTCATACGTGCCTGGCACCGCCAATGGCTAAATTCAACAAGTTCCGTTACGAATTGCTTTCCCATCTAGTATATTCGCCAGATTTAGCTCCCTGCGACTATTTCCTGTTTCCAAACCTAAAGAAATGGTTCAGAGGAAAAAGATTCACCACCAGAGAGCAGCTCATTGCCGAAACAGAGGCTTATTTTGAAGAGTTGGACAAATCATATTATTCGGTCGACTTGAAAAAGTTGGAGAATCGTTGGATTAAGTGTATTGAGCTGAAAAGAGACTATGTTGAAAAATAAAAATGAATCGATAAAAAAAATGTGTTTTTATTATGTTTTTCTAAAAACTTAATTGATAGATGTAATTTTTTTACATTTCTCCAAACTTTTTTTCTAAACGAAATGTAACAATGCGAAAACTATTCTTTTCATTATTTTTAATGTTTTCTCATTGTTGTTTCATTGTCTCATTGTTATTATTCTCATTATTTTTTTTGTTCTAAGCAGTAATTTTACAAAAAAAAAATGTTAGCGATCTTGCTGCATGCACGATGGATTTGTGATGGTACGGCCATGCGATCACCGTTCAAAGTGTTTCCCGCGATATGATTGCTTCGAGGGCACTTGGTCGAGAAAAATGAGATTTTTCCTGCTTTCTAAATTTTATTTAAACAGACCTCAAATGCGGGCAAACGTATTTTACAGTAGACGCGAAAAGAATTTCAACAATGCGGTAGCGCAGTAAAACTTATTCACCACGAGGCGAGACACGTGCTGTCGACGAGACAGTTAGAGCGGCCATAATGATCTGAATGTTTTTGATCGATTATGCGCGACGCTTAACAATCGACATCTTGTGGATTGATCGATTCTTTATCGATGTGATTAGACGATGTGACTAGACGCCGTAAACAATAGAGATACCGAACAAAAAAAAGAATTAAGTATATATAAACATGTTTGAATACATATTTCATTTATAATCATGTAATCATTTTTTATACATATTTATACATGTCAATCATGTAAATAAATTGAAATATGTTAATACATAAAAATTTGTTCTCCCATTTATGCACATTATCGTTTTTTAAAAGAAGGTCATCAACATTCAGAGCAATTAATCAGAGATTTTCATTGTTTATTGGAGTGCCGAAGAATCGTACAAAAAATCAGAAACTCTCACAGAAAACTGCAGAAGAATTGGCAATCGTGGAGAAAATCCGTTTTCATCTTCGGCGCGCTGAGCAAACAAAACAACTCTACAGCAACGAGAGAATATCTGTCCTCCTCTGATCGTTTGTTTCAAGCGACCGAAAATGCTTTCTTAGCGATCTCGGCCGCTTGGCATGTCAACAAGGGGCGAGGGGTATTCTAAATAACATAAATTTTAATAAATTGTAGTAATAGTGTACCTCTCCCATTAATCCAGAATAGTATAAATCACTATAAATTATGTAAAAATGCAATAATTAACGAAATATTTAATTGTTTATGATTTTTCATATTATATACCTCCTTCATAAACTCAAGTAGCAAAAAGTTTGTGTGATTGAGCTTATAAGATATTCGATCGGACCGCTGGAGATCTTAACATCGAATTCAGATTTTTATGCTTTTTTCATAGTTCTTTTTCGAAATAAGTAATCTTAGTAATAAATGTATATTATTAAGTCAAATATTATTTTCACAGAATTTTTGAAATAATTCGAGTATAAAATTTAGAAGCAACAACTATAGAAAAAAATTCAATTCGTTTTTGAATAGACAAATACAAAATTTTTTTATCGAAGAAATGTCCGTAAAGGAATACCATGTTTGTTACTAATTTAAATATTTATTTCAGAAAAAAACTATGAAAAAAGGCAAAAATAGTATAAGGAATTTATCTTTGGATTTTCAAGCGTTTCAATCGTACCTTACGAGCTCGACCATACAAATTCCTTGCTATTCGAGTTTATGAAGGAGATATACAACGCGTATGAAAAATTATAAACAATTAAATATTTCGTAAATTATTGCATTTTCACTTGATTTATACTATTCTGGATAAAGGGAAAAGATACACTATTATTACAATGTATTAAAACTTATATGATATCTAAAATGCTCCTCATCTCTTATTGATATATCAAGAGGCCGAAAATACTGAGAAAACATTTTTGATCGCTTGAAACAAGCAACCATAGTGAAAAGGATAGATATTTTTTCGTGCTGTAACACTGTCTCGTTCGCTCTCAGCGCGCCAAAGGTATGTACACAGACATGGGCTCGTGCATGTGGATGTATGGCTATCGGCAGAGATAAACCTTTTGCTGGTTTCGCCAGATTACAACTGTTCGATTTGATTCTCCATGAAATATGTTATAAAACACGAAAATCTAAGAGACATGTATTTTTTTATACGTGCTTAACTCATGTTTAAGGGATCAAACATTGAAGTAGATATTTGGATGTTGATTGTTGAGGAAAATAAGGAATTTACGGAGTTCGGCTCCTTGGAAAATAAAATGGAAAAGAAATGATATTTTTCTTTTGAGTCGAATATAGTCGGAAGTATAAAAGATAAAAAAAAATTTTTAAACAAATATAAGTTGTACAATTTTTGAAGTACTTTAAAGTTTTTTTATTTTTTTGTTTAACAAAGTACTCCCACCATCTATAATTTTCTTAAATTTTCAATTTTTTTTACCAAATTAAAGATTATTTTTCTGCAAATTCAGCCATACGTAATAAAGTACGACATAAAGATTGCGTTTCCAGGTTTTCTTCCAGATCCATTTTTGGAATGCCAACGTTTCGTGAACCTTGCAGTATGCTTCATCAGGGCAAGGAGTAGCCCGATACTAAGCTGTTCCTCCGAGTCGCCCCTTTTATATATTAATATATACGTTACTTGTGGAGAAGTGGA
>NW_017259578.1:5583-8247 GCF_001594045.1 Atta colombica | reverse complement strand
AATTGGGGGGGGGGGGGGGGGGGGGGGGGAATCAGTCAGTCCTCATTAACCGGGAGAATAGTTTTCCATATTTCATTTATGTTGCAGCCATTATCTCTATTTAGATTGTTAGATTGTTCTTTTTGTATCTCTATGGCTTTTCTATACTTTGTTGGAAAGTATGATGTAATGTTGGCTATTGTGGTTGTTTTCTCAAATAGTATTTGGTGTCCAATTTCGATGTTGTGTTCTGATAGTACCGATGCATGACATGTTTTAACCTGACATCACGTTGGTGTTCTCTTATCCGTAGGTTGACCATTCTCCCAGTTTCTCTAATGAATACTTGCCCTAGGAACAAGGTATTTTATACAATCTTGCGGAGCTGAATGGAGGTCTTTGATCTTTAGGATTTCTTAAGATTCCTATCTTTTTTTGGGTGGTTTAAAGATAGTTCGGATATTGTGTTTCCTGCCAATCCAATCTGTTATTCCTTTGACATATGGGAGAATGGATAGGATCCTCTCGTCTTGTGTCAGAGATCATTGTCTTGTTTGTTGATTGTTTTGATTATGTTTTTTTTGTCATGTCCATTTTTCTGTAAGGCTTTTTAAGTGATTGTGTTCTGTCTGTAGATGTTCTTTGTCAGAGATGATGAAAGTTCTATGTACATGTGAATTGATTGCAGACTGTTTTTGTGCTGGGTGGTGGTGTGACTCGACATGTATCTATCTATGTGTGTTGGTTTTCTGTACACTTGATGACCTAAAGTATCGTCAAATTTCTTAGAGACAAGAACATCTAGAAAGGGAAGTTTTTCGTTTTCCTCTGTCCACAGTGAAATGGATATTTGGATGTTGACTTTTGAGGGAAATAAGGAATTTACAGAGTTCGGCTCTGCTGTGTCTCCATATCACGAATGTGTCGTCTACATAATGGAATCAAACTTTTGATTTTTTGAATGTTTTTCTAAGGACCTCATTCTCAAAATGCTCCATGAAGATGTTGGCAATTACAGGAGAAATAGGAGATCTCATTGCCACTCCTGAAGTTTGTTTATAAAATTGGTTGTTATAGGAAAAGTAAGTGGTTGTTAAGCAGTGCTCTATTAGTGGGATGAGATCGGAGGGGACTTCATGTGAGGCCTTTATTATGTTTAATGTGTCTTTTATTGGGACTTGTGTGAAAAGGGATTTCTGATAAAGAACATCTACAGACAGAACTCAATCACTTAAAAACAACCTTACAGAAAAACGGATACGACAAAAAAGACATAATCAAAACAATCAATAAACATGCAAACAAGACAACAGTCTCTGATATAGACGAGAGGATTCTATATGTCCATTCTCCCATATGTCAAAAGAACAACAGATCGGATTGGCAAGATATTAAACAAACACAATATCCGAACTATCTTTAAATCACCTAAAAAGATAGGACAAATCTTAAGAAATCTTAAAGATCAAAGATCTCCACTCAGCAGGAATGTACAAAATATCTTGTTCCTGCGGTCAAGTATATTGGAGAAACTGAGAGAAACTGGTCAACCTACGGATAAAAGAACACCAACGTGATGTCAGGTGAAAACATGTCACGCAATCAGCACTGTCAGAACTCAACATCGAAACTGGATACCAAATATTGTTTAACAAAATAATCACAATAGCCAACATTACATCATACTTTCCAAGAAAGTATAAAGAAGCCATAGAGATACAAAAAAAACCCTAATAATCTAAATAGAGATAATGACTACAACATAAATAAAATATGGAAAACTATTCTCCCGGTTAATGAGGACTGACTGATTTCTCTCACCCTTTTCTTCGTCCTTTCACCCACAATTCTCTTCCTCCATCTCTCCACAAATAGCGTAATATATAAAAGGGGTGACTCGGAGGAACAGCTCAGTATCAGGCTGTTCCTTGCCCTGATGAAGTGAACGTCAAGGTTCATGAAACATTGGCATTCCAAGAATGGATCTGAACGGAAGAAACCCGCGAAACGCATACTCCTTATATAGAAAGGACTCGTGGAAGTCTCAAAAATATTATCAAAATTTCGACATATCATTTCCGAGAATTAATTATTATCGCTTCCGTATATACGCTATCCATATACGTAAATAATTGTCATTGGAATAAGATATATGAAAAGATGTCTTAAGTAAAATTTGTATAGTTTTTTAATATTAGGTGTACAACTTTGCTTCCGCCGTTTTTTTTCCGAAATTCGAGGCTTTATTGTAAAAAACTTGTTATACATTTATGATTCAAAGTCCATCGCTGGCCACTACTTTCTCCCATCTTTCGAGTAGCGTACGAATCCCGCGTCGGAAATACTGGTCTTTTGAGGCTATCCACGAATCGATCCAATTTTTTACTTCTTCATAAGACCGGAAGTGCTGGTCAGCCAGGCCGTGTGCCATTGATCAAAACAAGTGATAGTCAGAGGGAGCAACGTCTGGAGAATACGGCGG
This sequence comes from Atta colombica, assembly GCF_001594045.1. Classification (NCBI taxonomy): domain Eukaryota; kingdom Metazoa; phylum Arthropoda; class Insecta; order Hymenoptera; family Formicidae; genus Atta; species Atta colombica. Next base: position 5,786 of record NW_017259578.1, on the reverse strand, counting down.
GTGGAGTAAGACTTCCCATTTCAACGTTTCCAAGTATGTCTTGACCACTTTCGCAACATGGGGTCGAGTATTGTCATGCTGCAAAATCACTTTATCGTGTCTCTCGTTGTATTGCGGCCGTTTGTCTTTCAATGCTCGACTCAAACGCATCAATTGCGTTCGATACCGATCGCCTGTGATTGTTTCAGTCGGTTTTAACAGTT
>NW_017259578.1:0-5483 GCF_001594045.1 Atta colombica | reverse complement strand
CCACATTTCTTCATATTGAAGCAAAAAATTAAAACCTCCCGCAAATGACGAGAATTTGGCTCGTAAACTGACATTTTCAATCGAGAATAACTTTATGATGCAGACACAAATCGACTAATGTTTCTATGGGGTTATGTTGACAGATGCCCAAGTTTATTGTATGACGTCTATGATGTATTTATTTCGACCACCACTTACCGCTAAAGCCATCTATAGGAAAACGGCGGAAGCAAAGTTGTACACTTAATAAAAATAAATACATATAAAACATGAAGGCTATAGGAGTTACTGGTTATAAATATGTATAATTTCTAAAAGATATACATCGACTGGAATATAACGACTCACGTTTGCTCCATAACGATCACATACAGAGAAATTCGATATTGAGATGCGAAGTAACAATACAAATTAACGGTGTTAGAATTAAGAAGTATCAGGCTGAAGATGATTCAAAGATGAGTTGCAACGTTTCAATTTTTATTGTTTTATATCGATACATATCTTTTGGAAATTATGTATATTTATAACCAGCGTTGACTCCTATAGCATTCATATTTTACATGTATTTACTTTTTATTATTTATGGCTTTATTATTTTTAGTTTCTAAAATCAGGAGTACATGCAAATTTCGTTCGTTTATGTTAAAACAGAATGTATTCATAAAATTGCTCTAATTAATGTTTATTTTCTATAAAAAAGACTTTTTTTATAAAAAATTTCCTTGTACGAATACTTTTTGCACTCATTGTACATTATTTTTGTTATAAATGAAGTATAATTATGTTTTACATAGATTTCATTTTTTGTGCAATAACTGTTTTGTTTAATGTACATGTATTTTTATAACAAATGAAGTATAATATAATTATGTTTTACATAGATTTTATTTTTTGTGCAATAGCTGTTTTGTTTAATGAATACTGGTAAGGTTTTTGGTAGTTTTCTTTATTCTTGCAAGGAATCTTGATATTCATAATTTTCCGCTAAATAAGTTATTCATTTTTTATATAAAATGTGTTTTGTTTGTAAAATTATTTTACCACCTTAGGATTGATTCTGTATTTTGGAACGAGGTGAAAATTATAAAAGTAAACGAATTTACCAGAATAATAATTTTATTGGTCAACATCTAGTAAATTGGCTCATTTTGTAATTTTCACCTTGTTTCAAAATATAGAATCGACTCCCATATGTTATAATTTATTCATATTAATATGGGATGCTCCTGTTAGCACATGTCTATCAAGCTAGAATACCAACATAATCACATGAGACACACGAAGATTTTAATATTTTTATTGTTCTAATTTGTTGCTCTAATCCCGATTTTGTTACTCTAACCGTTTAACAAGAAATCATTTTTCTGCTGGTTTTTAATAAAGTTAGAATGCATATTTTAAACATAATAATAAAAATTTTTTAAAATCACTATAATTTAATGCTAATTATGTGCTTTTAACATAGTTTCAATTTCGATGTTCTTCATGTCTGAAATGCACCTCAAAACATGTATCGCACAAGAGAAAAGTACTGAAAACAATAGATATAAAGAAAGAAACACTTACACTACAATTTAGTAGTAATTATGTGTTCGTAAACTAGTTTAAATTTCGGAGCGCTATCCTTTACGCAAAAAAAATCACATTTGCGGAAAACAACTTCTACACCATATATGTCTCTTTTGCTATAAATCAGCAGAATTTCATGAAACTCTGAGAAATATCGTGCACTATCTCACAAAATATATTGCATGCGGATGATTTTTGTTGCATCCCTTATTTGTGAAAATCATCTCAAAGTCTGCATTTTAATTGGAAAAACTTGTTGTTTTACAGTTACGCCACTTACAGTTAGCAAAAAATTCGAGTATGGACATATTTTAATAGTACGTGTTACCAGGAATATTTTGGTACTAAAAACATGCGAGCAACAAATTCTTTAAACAATATTTAAAAGAATTTTTGTGCGTGATGCGTGCAACCAGAATAAACTAATTTTTCATTAGTCAAAGTTAGTAATAAATTCGGATATTGACATATTTCGATAGTACGAGTTACGAGGAACATTTTATGTACCAAATATGCGAATGACAAATTCTTTAAGCAATACTTGCGAAAACTTAATGCTCGACGCGAGTGCTCATTCGGATAAACTAATTATTTTTCATGTGTCAGTGTTAGAAACAAATTTGGATATTGACATATGGACAGACTCAACTGATACAGCTATGATGTATAACTCACATAAAGACGATCATTTTTTTTGCAATATATGACATCTTGAGCTACGATATCGCTTTTATTTTAATGTCGAAACACTACCGATTTCGAAATCAATGACCGTTCGCATTATATCCTTTTTATTCATTCTCTTTTTTTCAATTTTCTCTGTCATTCCTTTAAACTTTGTGTCTTTGTCAATGGTGGCAGTATGTCTCCTTAATTTTAATTTTGCTGCTTTAATAAATAACTATTATACACGTTCTTTGAAAACGAATAATTTAGTGAATTTGTTTTTTTTTTTACAATAATGTATTTGATATAATAGTAATGCAATTTGTTATCATGAAACTAATTCGTGTCCGACCTAGGAATATTTCTCATGTAGATAGCATTGAAATATATGAAAAAATATAAAAATAATATAATCCAATCAGTAAAGAAATGTTTTTGAAATGTTTTTTAAACATTTTTTTTCAATTGCAAAAAACTTTTAAAAAAAGTATTTAAAAAGTATTTAAAAAATATTTAAAAAACGTTTAATTAATAGGATAAATCCTTTTTCATTAATTAAAAAGACGTTTTTGTCATTTAAAAAATATTTCTTTAACTTAAAAAAAATGTTTTTCAATGTTAAAATTATTTGAACAAAATTAGAAAAAATAATAATGCAGAATCATCCTTTTAATTTATTTTTTTATTAACAGTGGCCCTAAAAATTTCAGACAATTAATTTTATTAATTATTTCTAATTATATTTTAATCTTTTTCACTTACCGCGTGCGACCGGGTTTTGAACCTAGGATCTCAGGGTTATAAGTCTCGTACCTTATCCGTTACGCCATTTATAATATATCAATGCACACGGTTCTTATTGTCCATATGTGATACATTTAAGACTCCTGAATAGTCGCGGCGGCCTACAAGTTCAGTCATTTATCGTGGTGCGGCGCTGTAACACGAGCCCATGTACGTGAGCTCGCCTGCGGCACACCGAGAATGAACGAACGAAACAGTGAGCTCCTTCTCACATTAGTCGCTTGTTTCAAGTGACCGAAAATATTTTCTCGGCAATCTCGGCCGCTCGGCGACCCTAGACATTAATAAGGAATGGGGGGCATTCTAAATAACATATAAGTTTTAATAAATTGCAGTAATAGCGTATCCCTCTCATTAATCCAGAATAGTATAAATTATTTTAAAATGCAATAGTTTACGAGATATTTAATTGTTTATGATTTTTCGTGCACATTATACAGTATATCTTCTTCATAAATTCGAGCAAGAATAATTCAATAGAAATAGAATTTTACAGGAAAAAAATTATAAACCAGCATTTTTCTTTATGAAAATCTCGAAAGGTCATCAGAAAAGAAATGCGTATGTTTGAGACTCGAGATTTGTGCAGTAAAATATGCGAAAAAAAATCGAATAGCAAAAAGCATGTTTTTCACTTATAAAACAAAAGATATTGATTGTATGAAAAAAACTTTGGAAAAAAGTTTTATGAAAGTTTTATGAAAAATATAGGTATTCGAAATACCTACAAAAGAGATGTGGAACATTAAAATCGATCTATTAGTTAAGTCGAAAAAAAATATAAAACATCCAAAAAGATTTTTCTTTCACTCGCTTTTTGTTCTGTTGAGATTTAACGCAAAGCTTTGAAATTATCGTAAAGACCTCATAATAATGAATAAATCTAGTTTTGAACGAACCTGAAATGTTCATTAGTTTTTGCAAAAAGCCATTTGTTCATTAAAAATCTGTCTGGGGAAAACTTAATTTTTTTATTTTCAAATAGTCGCACAATATTTACAAAGGTGATTTTTCTTCTTCAAGAGCATTTATACTTAATATCAAAATTTTTTGTAATGAAACTGTAAAACGACTTTGAAAAGTGGGTATCTTTTTTCGTAATAATAAAAAAATGGATTAATTTCATTAATATGCATTACATCAAATAGTCGTGTGAAGCATTCGACAGCTGACATTTTTTTACGAATTTAAAAAAAATTATTCCTCCGATTATTAGGAGACAAGATAACAACTTTTTTTCAAAAAATCACTGTGGCTCTAATTTTTAAGATTAAGAATTACGTCGGGCACCAATTTGTTAAAGAAGAATTCAATTTGCTGTTAGAAAGTCTCGAATTTTTTTATACCAAAAAGTTTGTTTAAATTTGTTTGTTTAAAACTATTATAGAAACTTGAAAAATGTGAGCGAGACTGCGCCGGGCGGAGGGAAGTCGGCGCGCAGTCGAGTGGGGAAGATCGGGCTGCTCGGCGATTCGTACGTATCTGATTTCGTGCTCTAAAATTTGCTAAATTTACATTTTCTCAGTAATAAATTAACGTGGAAACATGATTTTTTAAAAATCTTTGGTAGCTCGACGAGATATAAACAAATAGCTTAACCAAATGTTTCGCAAGGTAATTGTAACTATGAAAAATTGTAACTATAAAAAGAAATAATTGTAACTATGAAGTTTTTAGTTTTTCGTTTCTTGAATTTTTAATTTTTCGATTTATTACTAAAAAATCACGTTTGAGTATGAAGTGTATGTCTAATTAACAAATTTAAGTCACATTAGCTATGTTGCATTATTTAACATGCTGTAAAAAGTATCCAATTGGACAAATGTATGGAATTATCAGTACTAAATTGTTTTTGTGAATTTAATTGCAAATGCAAATGTGACATATGTAAACAAATAATTAATAAGTAATTTACCAAATGTTGAATATAGTTGCAAAATACATTTTTCGTATAACACTAACTTACTTTCATATTTGTGAAAATTAGTTATATCTTCACTTACGCTAAGATGCGAATTACTTATTAATTATTTGTTTACATATGTTATATGTATTTTACTAAAAATTTCATGATTGTTAATTACCTTACGAAACAATTGGTTAAGCTGTTTATTTATATCTTGTCGAGCTACCCCAGATTTAAAAAAATTGTTTTTATGTCAATTTATTGCTGAGAAAAGTTATTTTAGCAAATTTTAACGCATGAAATCAGATACGCGCGAGTCGCGGAGCGGCCCGATATTCACCATTCGACTGCGCGCCGGCTTCTCTCACTCCACCTGGCGCGCTGTCTTGCTCGCGTTCCTCAAATTTCGAATGGATTTAAAAAAATAAACTTTTTTGGCAGCAAAAAATTTGAAAATTTTTTGAACAAATTATATTTTTTCTTGACAAATTCATGCCAGACGGAACTCTTAAAATTTAAAGCCATAGTGATTTTT
>NW_017259577.1:1009226-1023256 GCF_001594045.1 Atta colombica | reverse complement strand
TATATATATATATATACACACGGTTTAGTTACGATTAAAACTTTGTGGCAATTGTTAAAAATAAAGTAACGATAAAAGTAACTAGTAAAATCATTACCATTATCCCAAAATGTAACTGCGTTACAATGAATGTTACTTAGAAAAAAATGTCGTTATCCATTCGTTACTGAAAAAAGTAACTTATAATAACAACGTTATAAATAATGCGTTACTTGTCAACCCTGCATACGGTAGTAGTTAAAATCATATCTTTGTGCACTATTTCAAAGTGCAGTACAGTTGAATTTGCTAATACATTTGCTTCGAGCGTATTTCTTATCCCGTAATCATAGGGCTGCTTTTCATTTGATGACACAAGTGTTCTATCTTTGTCATTCTCTGAATGTCATCAAGGATAAAACGATGCTTATGTCGACTTGTATCATCAAATGGAAAACACCCATAGTACAGTAGTAAGATGCATTCACATGCAAGCATCAAGCAGCGAAAGCAACAACCAATTAACTGGACGAGTGGTGTAAAAATATTTTTTATCATTATAAAAATCCTTGTTGATTGGTTGCTGCTTCCGCTGTTTGATACTTGTACATGAATGCACCCTTAAACCTTAAGGAATTGACCAATCATAATCGGTTATTCTTCTTACATTCAACTATAAGTAATTAATTTTTTTAATGATGAATTCGATCACTTGCACTACACTGGACTAGTGCATATTAAAAGCTGCTTTATATAAAATATCTCAAAGCAGTAATACAATATAATACATTGACAATAAAATGATACATATATATTTTGTTAAATAATGTGACAAACAATAAATGATCATTAGTAGATAGTTAATCATTTAAAATATTTATATATTTTTATATTTAACTTTGTTAATTTCATGTAAAGCAGCTTTTAGTATGCACTGATGTAGCGTAGTGCAAGTGACCGAATTCACTATAAAGTTTACTATATTGTGTTTGCGGAATACACATATATTTAAGTTCAGTTATTCAAATATTATATTCAAATATTATATTATTATAAGAAGATTTAACAAATATTGTTCTTTTTTTTTAGAAATCCTCGCTTTTACGCAATTTTTGGGTAAAGAGAATTTTCATTAGAAAGGAAAAGATACATGGATCCAATGAAGCAATAAGAAAGTTCGAATGGATAAAATTATGCGAAAATGTGAAAATATTTAATATATATTGATAAATTATAATTATTTTCTCCTTTTGTATGAGAATTGCTTTTCAAATAAATATTTTCTTTTATACATAAAGAATAGTATAACCATAATTACTGATATAAGATAACAGCTACAACAAAAATAATTTACATTGGAGAATGTAGATCTTTGGTACAAGACAGTAAGATTTAACATATTGAAGATATCGAAAAGAAAAGGATGACAGAAAAGCTTCAAGAAGTGACATATTAGACTATACTCTGTAAAAGAATTTGTAATATATGAATTGGTGTAAGTTAATTTGCCAGGCTCGAATAGCTCCGAAATTGTAAAAATAATTTTTTTTCTTCATATATAGAAAATTCAAATTGTCCGCAAAAATAGAGATAAAATGTAATACAGGCGTACATGTTGTTTCGCATATCAAATTATTTATGTTTTTTACGTATTTGAAGTTTTATGTACATTTAAATCCTGATAAAAATAAAAATCAGAGCATAAATCGAAGTGCGTAAATGTGATGATGAAAGAGTAACAGAAGTGTAAACGAAACTTCTAGGAAGCGAAAATTGAAAATTTACATCAAAATGTAAAAGAAGCGTAAATGCTTTTTTTACATTTCATTGTTCTAATTTTCGCCTATTAGAAATGTTATATATAAAATTTTATTTTATATTATATATAAAATTTCTTCAAATGCTTTTGTTATTTTTTCATAAATCCGACATAAATCCGACCGCTCTGATTATTTTCATCAGGAAAGAGGTTATTTCGGCTACGATGCAAAATGAAATTTTACGATTATCTGAAAATCATATATTTTATACATATATGAAATTATATATAGGTGTACAACTTTGCTTCCGCCGTTTTCCTATAGATGGCTTTAGCGGTAAGTGGTGGTCGAAATAAATACATCATAGACGTCATAATACAATAAACTTGGGCATCTGTCAACATAACCCCATAGAAACATTAGTCGATTTGTGTCTGCATCACAAAGTTATTCTCGATTGAAAATGTCAGTTTACGAGACAAATTCTCGTCATTTGCGTTTTAATTTTTTGCTTCAATATGAAGAAATCTGCAGCTGAGGCTCATCGAATGCTCTCAAATACTTATGGTGAGGCCGCTTAGTGAAAGAACGTGTCGTGAGAGGTTTCAATGCTTCAAGAACAGTGATTTTGACGTCGAAGACCGGCATAGCGGTGGAAGAGAGAAGATTTTCGAAGATGCAGAATTGGAGGCATTACTTGAGCAAGACTCGTGTCAAAATCAAGAAGAATTGACACGATCATTGGGAGTGACTCAACAAGCCATTTCAAAACGCCTCAAAGCCATGGGAATGTTTCAGAAGCAAGGAAATTGGGTGCCGTACGAATTAAAGCCGAGAGATGTTGAACGGTGTTTGTTTGCTTGTGAGCAGCTGCTTGAAAGGCAAAGACGGAAGGGATTTCTGCATCGCATTGTGACTGGGGACGAAAAATGGGTTCATTACGATAATCCCAAGCGCAGAAAATCATGGAGAGTTCCCGGCCATGCTTCCACGTCGACGGCCAAACCGAATATTCACGGCTCCAAGGTCATGCTCTGTATTTGGTGGGACCAGCTCGGCGTAATGTATTATGAACTGTTAAAACTGACTAAAATAATCACAGGCGATCGGTATCGAACGCAATTGATGCGTCCGAGCATTGAAAGACAAACGGCCGCAATACAACGAGAGACACGATAAAGTGATTTTGCAGCATGCTCGACTCCATGTTGCGAAAGTGGTCAAGACATACTTGGAAACCTTGAAATGTCCTACCCCACCAGCCGTATTCTTCAGACGTTGCTCCCTCTGACTATCACTTGTTTCGATCAATGGCACACGGTCTGACCAGCACTTCCAGTCTTATGAAGAAGTAAAAAATTGGATCGATTCGTACGATAGCCTCAAAAGATGACCAGTTTTTTCGACGCGGGATTCGTACGCTACCCGAAAGATGGGAGAAAGTAGTGGCCAGCTATGGACAATACTTTGAATTATAAATGTATAACCAGTTTTTTACAATAAAGCCTCGAATTTCGGAAAAAAACGGCGGAAGTTGTACACCTAATATATGAAATTATTAATCATTAAATGAGAAAATGATATTATAAAATTAAAGTGATTGAAGCAAAGCAAAATGGCAAAAATATGAGAATTGCTTAAAATTTTTGACCTTTCTATAAAAACGGTCATAACACATTTCCTTTGAAGTTAACTACGTATAAAATCGTAATCTAATTGAGGCTTATAACGTTTATGAATCAGAGAAAGCTGTAGACGCGGTTATTTTTACAATTTTTTGGATAAAAATAAAGCTAAAAATTAAAGAAGTTGTAATCGAAATGATTGCTGCATTTCGTAAAATAGGAGTCATCAATATATCATTGAAAATCCACTTTTTTTACACAATTATTTGAATTTTTTTCCCGATTTGATCGATTTTATTGATGAGCACGAGCGTTTCCATCAAAATATTTCTTTATAATCGAACAACACTTTAAAGGAGAAAACTCTCGCCACAGGTTTATAGCGAATACTATTGATCAATTTGACCCGGCACATAACAAGATCAGAATAAATGTAAGTTTGTATTTTCTTACGAAATAATATGTTTTTTTGTACGTTTAATTAATAAATTTTTTAACTTTAATAATTTTAAATTTAATTTTTTTGATTTTATTAGAAAAACGAATAATTAATATTGCATTTAAATGAAGTCATGCAGAATATATTTTCTCATTAATATTCACAAAGAAAATCAGAAAGGCCAAAAAGGAACAAATTTAGATAAAAATTTAGATTAAAAAAAAAGGAGAAATTTAAATAAAAAGATTAGGGAATCATCCCTCAATAATCTTGATCTTGATATATGTTATCAAGATCATGACCTAAGTGATTTCCAACAAGTTTTAGCTGTTGCTCCTTCGTTAAAAAGTTATTAAGAAGGAAAGTTTGATAAATAATGTTTTTTCATTATACATATAGATATTTTTTTATTATATAGAACAAAAATTTCCTACTTAAAAATATATTTTATGACTATTATATTCATGCAACTCTCACCTTCTTCCTTGCTTAGGGGCGTACGACTTTCACGCAAAGCGACTCCCATTCTATCTCCACGTGAAAGTTGTGCGCCTCCAAATAGGGGGAGGGGGGAGTGAGAGTCGCTTTGCGTGGAAGTCATGCGCTTCTTAAGCAGAGGGGCAGGTGAGATGGAAGTCGCTTCGCGTGAAAAATCATTACGTAAGCAAGGAAAGGATAGAATAGTTTTTAATATTACATATAGCAGAAATAAAATATTATTTTTCAAACTGTTTTTATTAATAACTTTTTAACTAATAACAAGCGATAATTAAAATCAGTTGGAGGTCACTCAAGGTCATGACAACATATATCTAGGTCAAGGTCATTGGAGAATGCTTCCATAAACTTTTTTACCGAATTTTTATCGAAATTTAAGCGATTTTAGATTAAAATACATTTTTTCACCATTTGGCTCTTTTCTAATCGCTTTAATTTGATCATTATTTTCTCATTCAGCGATTAATTTTACATGGAAATACATAATTTTCAGACAATCGCAAAATTTTCTTGAAGACGAAATAACCTCCTCTAAACTTTAAAAAATGCACAAAAAAACGCAAATGATTTGATGTCGCCAAATAAAACGCATGTTGATACTAGATTCCATTTCTACTTTTACGGGCAATTTGATTTTTTCATATTTTTTCGAAAAATGCTATTGTAATTAGAATTGATTCTTGCGAATTTTGATTTCTTATATTAAATTGTAATTAAAATTTTTAATAATTCTCTTTTTCTGTATTTTATTTTTATAATAATTAATAAAATATTTTCTATTATAAATAATGAATAGTGTAATTAATTAACGATATGCAAAATAAACTGCGATTTTTAACAATTATATTCACTCTCTCTAAACAAGATTTACTTTTATAAATATTTATTTTACATAATACATAAATATAAAGAATAAAATGAGTTATCGTTATTATCGATTCAAATCATAATAAAAAATAATCTTTGTGTGTCTTAATTTCTTATATTAAACTGTGAATTGGGCCATTTAGCGTTTGGAATTTCAACTACCGGTTATTTTGAGTTTGAAAATAATAACATTTATGACGTATCAGAAATTTAGTTTTTTGTTTGACATTTACGAAATGGGTCGCTATACGCTTGAAAATTGGGAAATATTGAAAACTTACTTCCAAAGTGGTGAGGCTTCAACCCAAAGTGTAAGAAATTTACGTAGAAAATTTGGTAGAAAAGAAATGCCTTTAACGCAGTTTGTGGATCAATTTGTGAAGCGAATTCGGCAAACTGGATCCTTATTGGATAAAGCAACTCGTTCACGTGCTCGTCCAGAAAGGTCAACCGAAAACATTGCTGCTGTTGTTCAGAATGCTTGAACAACCATCAACATCAACTTGCCATCGTTCTCAAAACTTGAACATTTCACGCACTTCTTTGAGAAGAATTTTGAATAAAGATCTCGGTATGAAGCCGTACAAAGTTCAATTATTGAAGCCGCATGACCATTCGATGCGTTTTCGGTTCTCCCAATGGCCTGAACAACGCTTGATTGAAGATGAGCATTTAAAAATCATCTTTTCTGACGAAGCTTATTTTTTCACTTCGGTGGCTATGTGAACAAGCAGAATTGTCGTATTTGGGAGTCAGAGAATCTGCACGTCATGGAGAAGCCGATGCATCCACAACAAGTGACTGATATGATTTTTGGTCCGGCGGCATCATTGGGTCATTTTTCTTCGAAAATGAGCAAGGAGCTGCTGTCAATGGCGAGCGCTACCGCGCCATGCTAAACGAATTCTTGCTTCCCAAATTTGAAGAGGAGGACACAGACGACATTGATTTCAACAGGACCTTGCCACACAGCCAATGCTACAATCGATCTTTTGCGCACTGTCTTCGAAAATCGCATAATCAGCCGAAATGCTGATGTCAATTGGCCGCCTCGTAGCTGCGATTTGACTCCGCTGGACTATTTTTTATGGGGAACCAAGGATGAGTGTTACGCTACCCAGCCAGAAACGATTCAAGAATTAAAACATGAAATCAAAGTTGCCATCGATGAAATACACGCCCATACAGTGGAAAATGTACTGAAAAATTGGGTTGATAGAATGGGATATTGTGCAGCTAGCCGTGGAAATCATTTGAATGAAATTGTACTTCATATTTAATGGCAATGTACTACCTTTCCAATAAAGCCATAAATTTTAAAAAATATTAATGTATTTTTTTTTAGAGCCAAATTAAATTCCAAATTTTAAATGGCCCACCCTGTACTATCCTAATCTTTTAATTTTAGATTAATTTAAATTATATATATTGTACTTTAGTAAATATATATTGTACATATATTTACTAAGGTTGTTGTGACAACCATCCAAATTTCGCCCTCTCTTTTTGGCAATGCACACTTTATGTATAGCACATAGTGAATAATGTCAAGCAAACTGCTTGAGTGGCAGTACTTTACAATAACAACATAACAACAAAGAAACAATATGAAACTCGTTTTTTTCCATTTTGCAAAAAATACAAAGATTGTTCGCTTTAATCATCTACAGAAATGAAACCATGCGATGAATTCCGCTCAAAATTTGACAGTAATCAGCTGAGAGACTACTTGTCAAAAGGTAATGTGATATGACACTGTGAGTGCCCTCTGATTTTTAGAGATTTTCTAAGAACTTATTGACTTGCTCGTATAAAATCAAGATTAAGTTTACTAGTCGATTATAAAATATTAAACAATCATTCATTGTAACTTACATAAAATCAAGATTTATAAAATGTTTTGTTATTAAATCATTTCTTAGTCACAATTACAAAATTATTAAACGATTGTTCATATAATTTTCATAAAATCAAAATTTGAAAGTGTTTTGTTATTAAATCATTTCTTATATACATAGTCACAACTATGAGACATTAATCAATTTTCATATAATTTATATAAAATCAAGATATCGAAAGATTGATAAAGTTTTCAGTTTACCGAGTTTGAATCGTTATTGTACTAGTGATTGGATCGCAGTAGCGAGCTTGGGCCGACTATGGATGGATTAGGAAGGTAGTTGCATGACTCTATTAATAAGTACACGCACTTTGCCCCCAAAAAAAAGGAATGAAAGAAAAATAATGAATATCTAGGCTAAAGAACCTCCACGTGGTGATTAATTACGCTAGGAAAGCTGCTATATGCGTTTTCGATTTGCAATGATAATAATGCGGAGTTATTAATTATAACTAAATTAAGAAGTTTTGACTTCGCGACGTTATGGTGTGACGAGACTACTAACAATGAATGATTGAAGGGCGCGCTATGCATAAAAAAAGTGCATAAAGCGTAAAGGTGGAGTTTTAGCTAGGTGTGGGTAGAGTAAGAGGTGCACGCAGAAGGTGCGCGTTCTACGGGCCCTGATAGCACACAATTATAATGATTTACAAGATATTCGCAGATCGCATAGATAAATATTTATTATAATTGTTACGTAACAAATTCTATAAGAATATTTAATAAGACATTGTAGTCTGAATAGAGAGACGCTTACTAGAAATATTTAATTATCATATTATGTAAAATTCAGAGAAATTGTTTACTAATATTAGTCTAATGATGTTTCATTAAGTGCTTATATAATATTCCAATAACAGCTGCAAGTAATTGTTATTAATATTATGTGCCGTCAAGGTGAGATCGCCGCGCTTAGCAAATAAATTTACTTTGTTCTTTGCTTAATTAATTTTTACTAGATTTAGGATTTCAGACGCTAGTCGCCTCGCGAAGAAATCTAACACATGATTTTATTATTCCCAACAATAATAAGCATACAAGAAAGTAGATCATGTCAGTTAGTTTTTGGCACTACATCTGAGAGTGATTTTACGTCTCGCATTTTTAGTCTTGCACTCCTGCACTGGAACAGCAATAGTGAAATAAAATGTAGTGAAATAAAATTTGTGGCTTGAAACAAAACGTAGTTACTGAGGTAGCATCTTAAGCGTGATTTACATGGGGCGACTTTTATTCACTAAAAGCTGCGTCTAGTGATGACATTAATTCGCCAGCGAATTCTCTCGACTCTGCTGCTATTTGCTTCAAGCAAACTTCTTAATTCGTCATGTGTCGAAATTATCGGCTCGTATGAGAGCGTCAGGTCTGCGGTCCGCTATCTTGCTGTGCGTGAAAGAATGTTCATCACATTATCCTTATTTTATTGAAATTATAACAAAGAACTATAACTAAGATTGCTATTATATGTTCGTATATGAAATCTCAACCATCTATATCTGCGCCCATATAACAAAGTCATGCGGAATACATTTAGCTTGCGCATAATTTGACTCTCCAACATTCGATGTAATTTTAACAGTATGCGAAGAGGTTGCAACAAATCGCGTTAAGCGAGGGTAATTTGATGTATTTCATTTGTATTCGCGTAAGTGCTGATTTTCGTGGTCTTTTTTTTGATGATCAAACATTTATATGAAAGGTTTAATGCTGAAATCCGAATTGGATAATGTTCATAGCACATCTGCACCAGCGTTTGCGACTGTATACAATTGGATGAATGAATTTAAACGTGGTACATCCACATGTGATGCACTTCGTTAGGGACGTCCAATTGAGGCTGCTGTGCCAGAAATCATCGATAAAGTCCACGATATTATTTTGATTGATCGACGAGTGAAAGTGCGCGAGCTTGTTGAGGTCATCATATCACAATGATTTCAATTTTGCACGAACAATTAGATATGAAAAAGCTATCAGCAAGATGGATGCCGCGTTTGCTCACTGTGAACCATAAGCGCGACCGTGTAATAATTTTAAAACAATGTTTGGAAATATTTCAACATAATCCGGATGAATTTCTGCGTCGATTCATTACTGTGGACGAAACATGGATCCATTACTTCACACTCGAGACGAAGGAACAATAAAAACAATGGACTTCATCGGGTGAATCAGCTCTGAAGAAGGTGAAGACCGTAAAGTCAGCCGGAAAGGTGATGGCTACAGTTTTTTGGGATGCACGCGGTATAATTCATATCGATTACCTTCCGTCGAATTAAATGATCAATGGCGATTACTACGTAGCCTTATTGGACCGTTTAATATTTTAAAGAAAAAACGTCCCCATTTGGCGAAGAAGAAAGCTCTTCCATCAAGACAATGCATGGACACGTGCCAAATTCAACGAATTCCGCTAATTGCTTCCCTATCTAGCATATTCGCCAGATTTAGCTCCCTACGACTATTTCCAAACCTGAAGAAATGATTCGGAGGAAAGAGATTCACCACCAGAGAGGCTCATCGCCGAAACAGAGGCTTATTTTGAAGGATTGGATAAATCATATTATTCGGATGGTTTGAAAAAGTTGAAGAATCATTGAATCAAGTGTATCGAGCTGAAGGAGACTATGTTGAGAAATAAAAATGAATCGATCAAAAAAAATGTGTTTTTCTAAAAACTTATTGACTTACCCTCGTATAAATGTTTAGTTAATATTTTAATTGTGGAATGATTTATTTTCTGAATCTTGATTTTATGTAAATAAATGTTTATTATATGAACGATTGATTAATATTTCATAATTATGGCTAATATTTGGTAATTGTGATTAAGAGACGACTCAATAATACAATAGAACACTTTCTATACTTTCTACAATAGAACACTTTTAAGAAATGTTTCAATAATATAAATACTTAATGTATATATATATATTGAGAGTACAAATTAGTTCGGTCCGTTTCCCAAAGATGGCTCCAGCTATTGTGAATGGTTCATAATGACAGCTGATTTTGGCGGTTTCAGAGAGATTAAACATCTGCTAGTAATATTCAGTTTATATCGCTTTGAGTTTCATACAAAAATCTTGATTTTTATTGTATTTGAAATATCGAATTTTGTGTTAATCAAGCAGCATTTGCGAGAGATTTTGATTTTCTGCTTTAATTGGAAGAAAAATGCGGCTAAAGCCCATCAAATGCTTATTGAAGTTTATGACACTGCTCCAACTGATAAATCATGTAGGGAATGGTTTCGACGTTTTAAGGATGGAGATTTCAACGTTGAAGCTCGCTCTGGACAGCCAAAAAAATTCGAAGACAAAGAATTACTCGAAAAGGCATTACTCGAAGAAGATCAGAGTCAAACGCAAGAGGAGCAGAATCATTGGGGATAACTCAACAAGCGATTTCTGTACGATTGAGAGCCATGGGAATGATTCAAAAACAAGGAAATTGGATGCCTTATGAACTGAAACCGAGAGACGTTGAAAGGCGATTTTTCAAGCTGATTGCGAACAGCTGATTCAAAGACAACAGAGAAAAAGTTTTTTGCATCGGATTGTGACTGGAAATGAGAAGTGGATATTCTACGACAACCCCAAGAAGAAAAAATACTACGCTAAGCCCGATCAATCGTTCCCATCGACAACATCAACATCACGATTCGAAGATCAGGCTTTGTATTTGGTGGGATCAAAAGAGTCTTGTTTACTATGAGCTGCTGAAACCTGACGATTCCATTACGGATGATCCGTATCGCTACAATTGATTCGTTTGAGCCATGCATTGCGAGAAAAACGGCCAGAATACGAGCAAAGACATGATAAAGTTATTCTTCTTCATGATAACGCTCGGCCTCATGTCGCTAAAGTCATAAAAAAATATTTGGAAACGCTCAAATGGGATGTTTTACTGCACCCGTATTCTTCGAACATTGCTCCTTCTGATTCTGGCTGTTCCGAAGGATGCAGCAAGTCACCGGTTCACTTCTTTCGCAGAAATCAAAAATTGACTCCAAAATTGAATCGCCTCCAAAGACGAGTCATTTTTTCGAGATGGAATTCGAAAATTGCCTGAGAGATGGGAAAAAGTAGTAGGCAGCGATGGACAATACTTTAATTGATCTATTCATTCATTTTGTTTTGAAATAAATGCATTTTTGAATGGACCGAACTAATTTGTACTCCCAATATACAGATATATACAGATAAAAATTATTTTCATTACTTTAAATACGAAGTGCCACTACGATCTGAATGTTAAAATGTTGAACTATTATATATATTCATTTAAATAAATTAATTTCAGAAATTATAATTGCGTGCCAATATGATTGTCAGATTTTCAACGCAATCAATCTGAAATATTAATAATCTCTCCAAATATTAATAATCTCTCCATTTCCCAAATTTAATCTTAAAAAACTGTAATGAACTTATTGTGAAAAATATTGCTTCGGCCGGGAGTCGAATCCGGATATCTTGCATTCTGTGCGAGCGTCCTAAGCCTTTAGACTACCGAGATGTTAGCAATATTTCTCGCAATAACCGATATGTACAGAGAGTTACGCATTGTAGCGTGTATAAACAATAAGATTGGAAATAAAACCGTTTATGTTAGATATATTACTTTAAATACGAATCTCTTATCTTAATGTTAAGACGTTGAACTATTATTATAAATGGTTTTATTTGTAATCTTATTAAAAACTATTTTGTAATGAAAGGCTACGAGTCGCAATTAGATGACGATGTGGAAAATCAATCTAATATTTAATGATTAAATTAGAAGTATATATAATAACCTCACCATGTTTCAACCCCTCATCCTCAGTGTACAATTTAATAAAACTAAACAAACTTGTGATTTAATCGTCGACATTGATATAATAGTTTTATAATCACATATTCCTATTCGAAATTTTTGCGATGTTAAGGCGATTTTATTATTCCCCTTCGACTATTTTCCATATTATGTCCATATTTCTGATTGTTGTAAGTATATTTCTCCTTTTTATTTTCTTTTCTCCCGAGGAAATTTATGAAGTATTAAATTAACACATATTTCATCCATTCGTTACGTTTAAAGTTTATTGTTTTTATGTTATTCGTTCGCCTATTTATAAATAGTATCATTTTTAATTAATCAAGAATCTTTGAACATCAATTTCATGCAAAACCTGTAAATATATGGTCACGTTATGCTAAATTAACACTCGAATATGTAAAGGAAAAAAAAAAAAGAAATTTAAAACGAAAGTTAATAAGAATGAGAATGGACCGTTCCAGCACAAATACACAATTTTTTTCTTTTTATCTTTTATTTCGAATATTTAGGAAAATAAAATACAATCAGAACATAGAATGAATCGCTCAAAAATAGAAATGGTTAATAATTAAATCACCAATTCGATTTAATGTTTTATCACTCTATTATTTGTCCTAATTTGTTAATTGAAACATCGAAATAGAAACATCGAATTTGAGAATCTTTCTTTTTTTTTATAATAAAATACAAGATATATGTGTTTATGTGTTTCTCTCATTTATCTAGCTCTCCAGGCTGTTACCTCAGATTATCTCTTTTTTTTTGGGGTGTTGTTAATAAATGGGAGTTGCCAATATTCTTTAATATTTATGAATTTGGTCAGCATTCTGAAAGTGCCCGCCTGTTTCACCGCTCGGCCAGGCAGCGCTTTCTCAGTAACCATTTCTCTCGCTCCGAACGTAACACTGTATCAGATCATTAAATATTATCGAAAATTGAATATCCAGTGTCACATTTTTTTCTGATTAGGATATCTGATAGGGCAATTATCCGACCAGGTATAACCGGATATTTTCTCGGATATCCGGTTAGATATCTGGTATATGACTTTCAAAAAAATGGAATTTATCGTTAGACAGAATAAAAATTTTGCATCAATGACGCAAAATTCAATATAAGATTTTTAATATAAGATTTCAGCCGGATATATATATTATCGAATACTTTATATTCGGTTACTCGACCAGATAGTAAAAAAGAATCAGATAATACTGAATATCAGATAATACTGAATAATATCAGATAATACTGAATATTTCTCGGTGCATTCCTAATATTTACTTTGAGTGTATAAAGTCACGATTTATGTGTTAATTTCCAAGATGGAATAAATTGACCCGTCCTTTCTCTCTCTCTCTACCCTTAGTATCTTCCTCTCGGAGAAATGCTCGCGCGCGGTTTCTTGTTCCGCGAGAGAGTTGCGGGCGAAAGAGAAGCGTCGCAGGCGCCGACGCCAGCTATTGATTCTCTTGGATATATCCGTGGTTTCAAAAGTTACTATCACACACACCAGTGGGGTGTCACCAGTGGCGAACCGCTCCTCAACCGCGGACAAGGTCTTCGCGCGTTTTCCCCTTTGGTCCCGGCAGGTGGGTAAAAGAATTTTACTTCCTTAATTTTTGCTTTGCGTCGGAAAAACGAGCGAACTGGAACAATTCCGCGCGATGTATCTCTCTCGTGATGGATATGTATGTATGTCCAAATAAAGCCACCTACGTGAGGAAAGGAATTCGGATTTTCTATGTCAATCATTAATACGTACAGTGAAGTGGAAGACTTGCATGCGACGTTGATGTTTTATACATGCATCGAAAGGCCTTATAAATACGCATACATATTTATTTTATTAAAAGTGAATTTTTCTCTCTTTTACAAATATGCGTAGAAAATTTAAAACTTACGTCTATGCACGCGTGCTAGAACGTCAAGGCAAAAATCAATTTCCAGTTTAAAGTTCTTAATCAATTTTTTTTGTGTGTAAGGGATATATACGCAAATTTACGTAAGAAGGGCACGTGTGTATTTAGAAAGTATATACACTTGATTGAGATTGACACCTGTATGAAAGTATATGTCATGTATATACATATATATATGTATTATACATATCAATATAAGTTGAACCCATAAGAGAG
>NW_017259577.1:1001360-1009067 GCF_001594045.1 Atta colombica | reverse complement strand
GTGTGTGTGTGTGTGTGTGTGTGTGTGTGTGTGTGTGTGTGGACAATTTCTGTTTTCCATGAAAAAATTAATGTTGGCCACAATTAAACAACAAATTAAATTCGCGCACATATATTGTAACAGCCACAAATAGCGCATTATTGACTGACTGTAATTATTTAATTTTAATATAATTTCTCCTTTTTATAGTTATTATAACATATTTTATAGTTATTATAATATATGTATATTATAATATATTGATTTTGTATATTGATTTTAATTTATAATTATCACAAACATTTATTTTTTTTTTAGGAAAATTTATAATTTTTTTTATACATGATTTTTGGCCACTTTTGTCCGTCTCTATCTTTTATTAACCATTTCAATTATTTTCTTGACAGGATGAAGCGCTTAGATTTTTTCGTTTAATAGATTTGACTTAAAAAAAGACTAAGACGAAAAGGGAGAAGATATGGCGAACACAGCTCATCTCGTTCGCCGGCAAAGTTCCCGCGATCTAAAACCCCAGAAAAGCATCGATAAGCTCGAGATGAAAGAGATGCGTGGTAGATTAGTGGTGGATAATCGGAAGAATG
The DNA here is from genome assembly GCF_001594045.1 of Atta colombica. NCBI lineage: Eukaryota > Metazoa > Arthropoda > Insecta > Hymenoptera > Formicidae > Atta > Atta colombica. The sequence goes on along the minus strand of NW_017259577.1, from coordinate 1,008,486 downwards.
TCGCTACTGCCAATTATGGGGCCACTAATGCGGCCTTCGAAGACATCAGTCCTAACAAGGTACATGGCTATTTATGGTCACCCTTTTGCAAACATCGAATAAATTTCAAATGAAATTAAATGAATTTGGCTTCGATTCACAGAGCAAAATAGGAAACGGCCCCAGCAACAATGATGGCAAGGCGACTTTTCGACCGGAAGCGGGTGAAGATGAGCGTGAAAATTGGGATAGTAAGCTCACATTTCTCCTAGCGACTGTAGGATATGCAGTGGGCCTTGGAAATGTATGGCGGTTCCCTTATCTAGCTCAGAAGAACGGCGGAGGTGCGTTTGCTTCGTACAGATTGCTCAAACTCTTTCTCATACAATTCTAAACACGATTTTAATATTTGCAGGTGCTTTTCTGATCCCTTATTTCGTGATGCTAGCCATCGAGGGTATTCCTATATTTTATCTGGAATTGGCAATCGGCCAGAGATTGAGAAAAGGCGCTATTGGAGTGTGGAATCAGGTGAATAGAAAAAAATTCAAATGAATAAATTGAAGCAAATATTTGAAGATAAGTTTTCTACTGTCTTGAAAGGTATCCCCGTATATGGGCGGCATCGGAATTAGCAGTGCCGTAGTCTCCTTTAATGTGGCTCTTTACTACAATACAATTATCGCTTGGTGCCTATTTTATTTTGTTCAGGTAAACACTTAGGATCTACTTAATTTTGTTATTATTGACATGTCGTGCGGAATCACTCATAGAAATCTGAATCTATTCAAAGAGTTTCCAATCGCAACTACCTTGGGCAGAATGTCCCAATAGATATTTCCAAAATGGATCTTATGCACCTGAACCTGAGTGTTTGGTAACGCCAAAATTTAATACAATATAATATAAATCATTTTTATGTGCATTTGTGCGCATATTGAGTTCGGTTTTGTTTATAATGTGAGACTTGGATCAATAGGTCAGCAGTCCTACACAATATTTTTGGTATCGAACCACTCTGATGATATCTAAGGACATCAATACGCCGGAAGTGTTTAATTGGAAAATTGCTCTAGCGCTAATTATTGCTTGGATTCTCGTTTACATGTGCATGATTAAGGGTATCGCATCTTCAGGCAAGGTATAGAAGCTTTTATAATTCAAAATTAGTTATAACTCTTCAAATGATCAATTTGATTTTTTTAGGTCGTATATGTAACCGCTACGTTTCCGTATATTGTCCTGATTATTTTCTTCTTCCGAGGCGTGACGTTGACGGGTATGTCAGATGGTCTTCGGCATCTCTTTACGCCAAAAGTGCGTTTTCACAATTTTTACATTAAAATTATTAATAAACAAAGTACCGATTCACTTTTGCATTTTAGTGGTGGACGTTAACCGATCCTGTAGTTTGGCTGGAAGCTGGAACACAAATCTTTTTCTCCTTAGGCCTAGCTTTCGGCGGTCTGATAGCGTTCTCTTCGTACAACCCAGTGAATAATAATTGTTACCGTGACGCCATCATGGTCAGCTTGACGAATTGCTTCACGTCTATGTTCGCGGGAATCGTCGTCTTTTCAATCATAGGTACGTGTGATTTTTTCCCCTGGAAATTTCTGATTTCTATACTTTTCCTACTAAAACTTTTAATGAGAATGTCACTCTTAAAGATTCAAAATTGAGCCATTCTTTTTCAAGACTCTTTAGAGTGAGATTCTAAAGAATTTAAAGAGTAAACTTTCGATTTTGTTTGAACAGGATTTAAGGCTACCATGGTTTATGAACAATGCTTATCGGAAAAGAATAATACGTTAATGAATATATTCGGTCATGTCGATAAAATACCTGAAGATATCCCGATTGCCGGTACACTGCTGAATATCACGGACGGAAATGGATCACTAGATAATTTGATAATGCCAGAACTGCCCGAATGCGATTTAGAGAAGGAGTTAGATAACGTGAGTATAAAAGCGACTTTCAACGTTAAGGTATTTCTCTGAGAAATTGAGTTTCTATACATTTTTTTGAAATTTAGATATTATGTTTAAAATAATTTTCTCTATATATGATTAAAATTTTAAAGACCTTAACGACGCCGAAATGGAGATATTCACCTTTAAAGTTTCAGCTTTTAACACATAAACTTTTAGGCCGAAATCAGACTACGCATTAAAGAATAAGATTGAAGATTGAAAGATTGAAGTTTGATCAATCAGAACAAAAGGAGCTAAAACTTCTTTGTTTTCGTTGATGCAATTTTAATCTTTAATCTTTAATCTCAATTTTTAATGGATAGTCTGATTCCAGCCTTATACCAAGCCTTGCCGAAGTTTTAATACTTTGCGAAAATTTTCTACAGATTTAAAAAAAAATAAATATATAATGTAGAAATATTATAGAAATCTTATAAAAAAAAATGGGGAGGCCTAGCGGTACCGTTCTGCTGAATTAAAGTAGTTTAAAATTGTAATTTAATGGAATTCTCCTTCTCGTACGCCAAGTGACGAGACAAGATTGAGTTCCAAATCAACTCTGTCACTCGAATATTATTTTATCTTTATTGGTCACCAAATATTGAAAGATAAATGATTCTCGAAGTGGACAGAATCAAATTTTGGAACTCATCCCAAGGGGTGACATTTCAACTGTCACATTTCAACTGTTTCAACTGTCTTCAGTATGGATTAGTGTTTGAATACACAGATATGACATTTATGCGTGTGTGCATAGTGGAAGAATATAAGAGATGTGTTCGGCATTGCAAATCGGAGACATCCGTTTGCTCTTCTATCTCGAAAATCGTTCGGTAACTCGCATCTTTCTGCTAGATGTCATCTCATCTGTGTTCGGTATTAACATTTCTATAGCCAATCGAGCTGCCTCGATCCACTCCGGATTTAAAGAGCTCGCAGAGCTAATACAGATTTTCGCGGCTAAATTAAATTCATAATAAATTAAATTCATAACCTCTATATTTATGATAATGTATCCAATTGATTCGTTAATACATAATGTACATTCATCTCTTTTAATACTTCTATTTTACAAATAATGTATTTGAATTATTATAATATCTGAGTCTACAAACGCTCAAACAAATACTATGAAATAGAAATTGATGGAGTACATTATGTACAATATTTAACGAGGAACATAAGTTTTTTAATTCTTTTATAAATTTGAAGTTACGTATTTGAAAACAAAGAATTTGTTAATTAATTTTTAAATCAAAGCTTATGTTGCACATATAGAATGAAATAAAATGAAATTGCATTAATATTATATATTAAAGACTCTAACGAATATAAATCAAGTGATATAACTTATAAATTGCTGAAATTTATTTTGTAATGTAATATTTTTTTTTAAGAAAACACACCTTGCATATGAATCTGCTATTCATGTGTAATGATCTATTTTTAGTATAAGATTATCTATATCAATTTTTAGTAAAGCAAAAGAAATTTTCAATTAAGGTATTTTTAATTAGAGTATTTTTTATTTATTCATAAAAATAAATAATTTTTTTATAATAATCTTAAAATATTTTTATAATAATCTTAAAATAAATAATTTTTTTATAATAATCTTAAAAGACAGTTTACAGCTCTGTAGCGTTTGCAATTAATTCTTGATACTCGAATTGCTCGAAGATCACGTAATCAAGCTCACCATCTGCTAGCTCGCATCTCAGATTTACATTGCTGAACGCATCTAATGAGAACTATTGCACATAATGGCGGAAAAGGGTGGGGGACGACCAATCAAATGTAAACCAAGTAAGCATGCGAATTTTAAACGCTTACCAATAATCGCCCTGTCTTAACAATAATTTGAGTAGAATATTACATTCTTGTAAGACAGTAGAAGTACGATCTTTGTAATTTTTTATGCAGCAAATTGACATAATTTCGTACAGAATTTCACTTCTTTATTACTAATTCGCGCACTCACAATAACAGCAATATGTCATCAGCCATATTGAATTCTAAATTTGGTTCAAATATGATTGGTTGTCAGCTCCCCACTACTTTTAGGCTATTGCGCATCCACGGGAATATCCTCACTTTGAAGTTGATTGCATATCTTGAAATGAGGTGAAAATTACAAAGTGAACAAATTCACTAAAATATTTATAATTTAATTGGTACTTAGTAATTATTGCTTAGTTTTGTAATTTTCACCTCATTTCAAAATATATAATCGAGCTCCTTATATTCTTCTACCCTGCATGTGTGTGTGTGTGTGTGTGTGTGTGTGTGTGTGTGTGTGTGTGTGTGTGTGTGCGTGTGTGTATGTGTGTGTACGTTCGCCTCAAAAGTATCTCTTTTCGAAGAGTACGTGCGGAAAGGTGTATTCGTAGGTTGTACGGGATTAATTTTTTTGCGCGATTGCCGGAGAAATACTTTAATTACGAGTAACGATAATGATTATAATGATTATAATGATTACAGTCGGCGTCAGGTACAGGCTTGGCGTTTATCATCTTCACCGAAGCGATCAATCAGTTTCCTGGTGCTCAGTTCTGGTCGGTATTGTTTTTCTTGATGCTATTCACCTTAGGAATTGATTCTCAATTTGGTACTTTGGAAGGTGTTGTTACTAGCATCGTTGATATGAAACTCTTTCCGAATTTAAGAAAGGAGATTTTGACAGGTACTGTTTGCAATAGTGAAAAGAATAGTGAAAGAAGTAATAGATACTCTTTAAATTTTTTGGAGTGGAATCTCACTCTAAAGAGAGAAAATTAAGCTAATCTTGAAAGAGTGGTTTAATTTTCAATTTTTAAGAGTGAGATTTCACTTTAGAATAAAATTTATTCAAAAAGTTTTAGAGATTAAAATAAATTCGATTTTTATATCAGGTGTTATTTGTTTGGTGTGCTGTATGATCTCTATGGCCTTTGCTCATGGAGCTGGCAGCTACGTCTTCGTGCTGTTTGATAGCTTCAGCGGCAATTTTCCATTGCTCATAATTGCGTTCTTCGAATGTATAGGAGTGTCCTATGTTTATGGTTTGAAGAGGTAAGTACATAAGTTTCAGAATCAAAGATGTGTTTATAGGTACAAATATTTTGTTTATAATTGCAATGATTTTAGATTCGCTGACGATATCGAACTGATGACCGGCAACCGTCCTGGCCTCTATTGGTTAATATGTTGGAAATATCTTAGTCCATTGGCGATGTTGAGTATTCTGATTGCATCTTTTGTCGAAATATTTTTCGAAGGAAGCGGTTATCCAGCCTGGGTGGCGAATAAAGGCATTACGGAGAGACAGGAATGGCCTGTTTGGGCTTTAGCGCTCATTGCTATTCTTATTCTTACTTCCGTTTTATGGATACCCACAGTTGCTATTTGCAGGTTGATATTAATATTCTTATTAGTTAATACTAATATACTTAATACTAACATAATTAACAGCTCTTTTAATACTAATATTATATTAATTATTATGTATTAATTAATAAATAACATTAATTGTAACATTAAAATTATAATATTAATATTCATCAATATATTTTATTTTATATGCATTTTATCAAGTTTCAATAATCCTTTCCAGATATTTTGGAATTCTCATCATTGACGACAACGAAAAAGCCTGGTTTCCTGCAGCAGACTTGAAAGAATTCCACGGAATTATGCCGCATGAAGTGACAATGGCTGAGACATTGCTGTTTTGCATCAGGAGTGATGGTTCTGAAGGATTGTGTTGTCCTATGGGTGGTCCCAGTGACGATGAAGATGAAGATCTCACCTAGGATCAATCTCAATCGCGACGTGCGTTTCCATGGATAATTTCATCTCAAGAAACACTCTATCTTATTCTGTGACGACCATTTTTGACTGCTGCTGTTGCTGTTTTATCGAAAATGGCTACTGTGAATCTGGTCGATTTGTAGTCAGCGCATCTGCGTGGTAGGATCTTGTCTATTGTGTCAATTAACATAAGCGATAGAAACCGTTTCTTCATAATTCAAAGACGAAGATACATTCATAGAAGATTAATTTGATTTCTTCTCTTTTTTTGATTATCTTTAAGTTGTTAACTATTAAATTCAAATTTTTTTATTCAAAAAAACTCTGATTAAAGGTATTTAGGATTTTGGATTTAACTATGGTACCGATGAAGTATTCTCGATAAATATACATATTTATTCGAGAATATTTTTAAATGTATCTTCGCCTGAGAGATATAATTTGTTTCTAATTTTGAGTTTCTTAACTATGTAAAATGGCTTTCGAATTTTCGCAAATACCAAAGAGAAAGAATATTAGTTAACATACAGTTCTGCATACAGTTTTCGAACGAATACAATCGCGCGTTGCGTAGACGGTAAAGAAAAATAATCTTTTGCGGAGAAAATTGCCTATTATACAAGTTAACGATGAAACATTTACTCTTTAGCGATTGCGATTAACGTCAAATTCAATAAGATTAGTAGTAGGAACCGTCCAGTGGACTTGGGTGGATACCCAAAATATTGTTTTAGATAGATAGCCTTGGATCAAAATATTTGGATCCTTGGATCTATGGATATTTGAAGATTTTGAATATCAATGGATCTAAAGATCTAATTCTATAAATATCAACAATCCAAGAAATAAATAAATAAATAAAAAGATGGGGATATTCAGGTATATAAAAGCATAAGACAAGCTCGAATAAGGTTCTCAGAAAATTCATATAAATTTAAGATATAAATATTTGAAAGAATACGAGATTCTGCCAAAGATCTAAGGATCCAAGAATCCACAATTGATAACGTGACAATGAACATAAAGAGGATAAAATTTATGACAATAATTGGATTAAATCATGCTTGACAATAATATTAATGCATAGTATGTGATGCGCACTTGAGGATGCCTGAAAAGCGGAAGGCAATTAATTCGACCGAAAGAATTGGTTTCTTCGGACTAAGAAATATTATTATCATATCAGCCATAGGTTAATCAACTAATTAGTTTTATGTAGGTTAATTAAGATTCTGATTTCCTGTTATGTATGTTCAATTTCGACCTAGATAGTGATCATGTAATTTTTTTATTAAAGTGATAACATGAAAAGTGAAAATTTTTTGTATGTATGTCGTACATATACACATATACAAAGAATTTTCATTTTTCTTATTTTCGTC
>NW_017259577.1:999516-1001260 GCF_001594045.1 Atta colombica | reverse complement strand
AATAACGCTCACTAATCATACAGTGCTATTTTTAATAAAAAAACTGAGTTGAAAAGTCCTTTATCATTTTGAAATTTTCAATAGTTAACGAGATATTAATTTCTAAAAATTGCTGAGTAAACGGATAAAATTGGTGTATAAGACAATTTTAATCTTTCTGTATTCTTTGTGAAATAATTTGAAAATGTTTCTTAAAAAACTCTTAAAAATATCTTAAAATTGTCATGTACGTCGCGATTTTAGGCATTTTGCTCATTGGGTGATTAAAAAAAATACTGCGAAAATTGCAAGATGGTAGAAGACTTTTCGACTTAGTTTTTTAGAAATAGCCATTAATTAAATGGAGGTTATTTCAGGTATGCCATGTATATATAATGTATATTCGTTGTATTTGAGATTTAAAGAAAGAACTAAAATCAAGATCGAAATTGAACATTAAAGATATTTCCGAATATTCCACATAATCTTCCAGTTCTTTGCAACAATATTCAAATGGCCTGATATCTTTCAGTGATATTTTAAACTTAACTCTTTGCACTAAATATCTTTCTGTGTTAAAGAAAAAAATAGTATTATTTTATACAAGAAATTTTATTATATTCAATTATTTAATTATATGTTTATATAATTTAATTATTATTCATTATATGTTTATATAAATTGGATTTTTTGCACTAGAGTATAAAAATATAAATGTAAGTCTCTCTCTCTCTCTCTCTCTCTCTCTCTCTCTCTCTCTCTCTCTCTCTCTTCCCCCCCTTCACATTATCGAATACATTTATACATGCATTAATGTGATTAACAAAATTTTATAAGATTTACGTTAAAACTTTTTACATTAAAATATTTTAGTGCAAAGAGTTAATGACTACTCGGTTGTGGAGTATTCGTCTAAAACGTACAAATGTTAACGCGGACAATAAATAGAATTTTATTTCTTCGAGTATATTAATAAAGATAAGAAAAAAGATAATTGCATTAGCAATTGTTAAGCGACTAATTAAATAATAATAATAGCAGTCCTCAATTAAACAATGACAAAATCGTTATTGATTAATTAAGATAAATCATATCTTAACATCATATCATAAATAAAGATAAATCATATCTTAACATCATATTATTTGTTACAAGGTACATTTTATCTTATACTCGCTCGATCTTCCTCAAAAGAAAAAGACTTTGTTAGAAATAGAAAAATGCATTTTATATTGTATTCTTAGAAATGTTGATATTATTTATATGAATTGAAGATTATTTCTTTATCTTTTAGTGAATGCTACTGTATTTTTTGACTGGTTATCTTTCATTATTTTTCATCTGACATCTCTAAATTCTAATGTTTTAATTTTTAAAATACAATCGACAATCTCAAATTTAATTTCATTAATCTATTTTACCAATATAGATTAATTTTAACCTTTTGATTTAAATTACTTTTCATCTTCCAGTTGTAAAAATTAAAAAAAGATAAAGAGTAAATTAAATCAAAATTAAAGTTAATTATTGGTAGAAATAGATAGAAAAAAATAAATCTAAAAAAAAAATATTAAGAAGAGAAAATGTTGCAGCCATTTATTGTCGTCATGGCTGCTATAACTGGAGCTATAAAAAGAGTGATCTATCCTATTGCACTTTTGTTAATCATATATTGTCGATGTAGCTTGCGCAATAACAACAATACACCGATGGCGAATGGTAGTAATTATTATTACATATAATTGCGATGATTGCGATACATATA
>NW_017259577.1:997194-999416 GCF_001594045.1 Atta colombica | reverse complement strand
AGAGAGAGAGAGAGAGAGAGAGAGACATCAATATATTGTTGTCAGTTGAATGTTAAAATAAATATCTTGAGTGGATTCAGATCTCTCCTCACTAGATATTTGAGAAATTATCGTAAAGAAATAATTGAAATTATTTTCCTCTAGCATGCATTATAGTAAAAATGTGAGATTTTGATGATAAAATAAATAATTTATTATTTATAGTAAAACAGAAAATTACAGATGCTACATAGTGCTTACTATTCTATTATATATATTTTTCTTTGAGCCACTATGTATTGGAACTTTCACTCAACTCTTGAGCTTTCGTTTAACTCCTTAAAATTTCGATTTTTTTTATTGTACGTAACCATTACGAAATTTTGTCTTTGTAAATCAGAGATTATTGATCAATAGATAAATTAATAAATTCTATATATGTAATTAATAATAATAATTGTATATATGTAGACTTATAGAATTATATATATATATAACCTGTACGTGTTTACATGATCCTTTTATCATCGTTAACTATTTATTAGTATACTTACAATAGCTATTTCGATAACAATAGCTTCCACGTCTCATATGGCGTGTAAAAATATTTTACGGTAACAAGATACTTAATTCTTTACATGTACAGTCTATTTTACATTTTCTCTTGAGATTTTTCTTTTAGATGTATCCATTTCTAAATCTCTTCAATCAAAACATGTATTTTCTTCTTCTGTCGTTAAAAATCGCCACCACCTTAACTTAAATCTATGGCAGTAAGCTACATATCGGCATTAGTAATGTAAGGCCCATTCATTATCCTGCAAGAAAGTATCAACTACTTCTTTCATCGCCAAGTTTGGGATTAGCTGATCTTGCGTCAAACGTACTCGCGTGACCGGATCGAAGTGGCCAACTCGTTGGAGATGTTCTTCGATGTCCTTCCGTTCGTATGTAATTCCACTAGGCGTAATTACTGGTTCCTGCAGGATTTCGAAGCTAATCTTGCCGCACAAGTAATCCGGTACTTCTCTTTTCTACAAAAAATTTATTTGTATTATAATATAGGATTTGTTAGTGAAATAGAAAAAAATTTTCCGATTTTTCTCTGATTAAAGCCTGAAAAAAACATGAATAAAAACAAAGAAGAAATATAATTTCTTATTAATTAGACATGAAAAGTACAATAAAAAATTATAATAGAAAATGACAAAATAAAATTAAACTTTTATTATATTTTTTAAAACATTTTTAACATAAAAAAACTTCAATCTTACACTTTCAAGAGGTGTATTAATTCTTTTTATCTGTTTCTGCATTTCTTCTTGAATTCTTGTCAGATATAATCTTGAGTTTCTTGATTTTTAAATTATTTAATTCATTTCATCGAATCTGTTTTGCATATTAATTACTCTTATTAATAATAACTTTTCTCACTAAAATATTATGTTCTAATTACCATTTTGATTAGCAATTTTTTATCTTAATGGTAGATAATTTTGAAGCATTTCTCGCAGTAAATTCTTTAAAAAATGCATGATTACTGAACTATTGTAAATATTTTGTATAACTTTTTTTATAATTACTGTGAGTGATTTGCGAAACGTCATTAATAAATATCTTGATTTTTAAAGGTTTTCAAGACATTATAGTTTCTAAATAAAGATAAAACTTATAATGGCTCAATAATAATAACAAAAATGAATAACAGAAGGACTAAGAGCTAAATTTTTCGTATATTTAAATTCTTAAAAACACATATGTTTCAACTTATTTGTCAGATCATCCTCAGTATGGGAAGGAACAGTCCGTCAGCAAAAAACTGGCGGACTCCTGAAGGAGTTCCGCCTGGTATAATGCATGCTGTCACGGTGGAAGAAAGTTGGAACAACCGGCCGTCTCAACTCGGCTCTTTAACATTAATAGGACAGAATGAAGTGGATGGGTGTCTCCTACTTCGCTCGTCGGGTGATTGTCGTCACTCGACAGCAGGGAATGGCAAAGTTTTTGGCGAGATAGGGCCAATCCGAGGTCGACGGGTCTCAGGGGTCTCCGGAAGTATGCTGCACGCGTTGCCGGAGATCTCCGGTCAGGACTAGAGTAGGACACCCGGAGGGATTTAGTGGATGCAAACCTCACAAAACCTCGGGCTCTCTCCCGAGGTCCGGGATATGCGTTAGGCATTTTTCCTCCGACATAAAAAAAAGGTCATCTGTGTGTGTGTGTGTGTGTGTGTGTGTGTGTGT
>NW_017259577.1:990881-997094 GCF_001594045.1 Atta colombica | reverse complement strand
GTGTGTGTGTGTGTGTGTGTGTGTGTGTGTGTGTGTGTGTGTGTGTGTGTGTGTGTGTGTGTGTGTGTGTGTGTGTGTGTGTGTGTGTGTCGATACATTAACGCAAATTTAATAAAAATCATAAAACGGTTAAATACAATTTCTGTAAATTATAGTTAGTAATGGATCTATTTCTTCGTATCTATTTTCAGTCGCAATGCAATGCTTTCAGTCTTGTCATCTTCATGTTACAAACTTCTATTACATCGATTGCAATTTATCGAATTAATGTAACAGAGACAAATGCGATTAGAGTTAAGAAAATTGAAAACAGTAATTTCTAACTGTTTTTAATTTTCTTAACTTTTAATCGCATTTGCCTCTGTTAAATTAATTTGACGTATTATTTCAATCACTAGATTATTCTGGCTAAATCTTCACATTGAGAATGTGTGTTTGCACAATTTTACAGAATGACTCTATATGTTTACTTAATTTTATTATCAATATGGATAAATTGCGACCGATGTAATAAAAGAATGTAACTACGAAGATGACAAGACTGAAAACATTATTACGTTGTTGCGACTGAAAATAAATATGAAAAAATAGATCCACTACTTTGCGTAACTATAATTTGCAGAAATTGTATTGTATGTAACCATTTTATTTTTATTAAATTTGCATTAATTTATCGACATGTATACACTGAGGATGACCTGACAAATAGGTCGAAACGTATGTGTTTTTAAGAATTTAAATATACGAAAAATTTGGCTCTTAATTCTTCTGTTATTAATTTTTGTATATATTTTATATAATATTAATAATAATTTTATTATATTTCTCTTTTTAATCCTTAGTACACATCTTAGTTTTTGACCTCCTTATTATTATTACAATCTTTCGTATTCTGAATTAATTCTCATCACTTTTATAAGTGTGTAAAAATTATTAAGCAATTTTTATGTATATTTGACATCTTTAGAAAGTATTTATAAAGTTGTACATTTATAATGAATTGTCATATTGTGACAATATTGTAACATATACATAAATGTTGTATTGTATATATTGTAGCAGGACTCGAATAACCCAAAGACGTGTATTAAAGATTAACTATGTCTGCTAATGACTTTTTACGAAAAATACTTTTTGCTCTTTGTAAAATTGAAAAATTATAAAAAATATTTACAACGCTTTCTTAAATAATTAAAAAAAAGTGTATTTAATAATTTTTAAAGAAATAAAGTTTAAAATTAGTATTACAGTGATTTAATTTTATCTCTAATAAATTTTCTTATTTCTCTAACTTTTCCTGATTTTTTTTATCACTAATATCCTGTAATTTTAATTAATATTACAGAATTGTATTATTGTACTGATATGTATTGCATCAGAATTTTATAGCCTTGGCCATAAGTATAAAGCATTTTCAATTTATTGTATTTTTCCAAAAAAAAGATGGAATCAAAGCCAAAGAAAAATTAATAAATAACAGTAGCAAAATTTCGTCAGTTGAGTCATTGCTCTAACTCTCAACCAACACAGTCACGAAATTTTATTTCACTTTAATATAATTTTCATTTGAAACAGCAGTATTAAAATCTCTCCGTATCATTCTCATTTTTAGATTAATGTAAGATGGCTTGTCCTACTGATAATACATCGGTTGAAGATATTGTATAATGACTGACGTTTATATTGGTTTATCTAACAATTGGCCATTATTATAATACACCTTAAGTGTGGACTTTTTTCTGTTCACAACTCTGACTTCTGTAACTAGATGATCATTATGCAAGATATCATGCGCTGTTTACACGTATTGTAACTATAAGACATTCGTTGTTATTCGTTATATTTATTTATTAATAATAGTTTGTATTTTTGTATTTGCATTGATAAGGACTGAAAACGTTGATTGAAACGTACATATGCACGTTTGTTAAATGTTAATAAAGATTTTCGTATACCGTTAAATACTGTTAACAGTGTTGGTTCTTAATTCGCAATTTTTGTTTCCTTCCTTTATATTAGATTTATTATTCAGAGCCGTATTTATTATTATAAATATTTTATTAATTTTCCTTTGACTCTTATTGTCATCTTTTAAAATATTAGAATATTTTATTAATGCTATAAATTTAATCACAATTTTATATAAATAAATAAAACTTTTATTCTCAATAAAATTGTTTGTAATTTATTTATTTTTTTATATATGTAGAATATATATGTTTGCTATATATATATATATTTGTTATATATGTTGTGTCCATTATGGAGGTGCTCTATACTTAACAACGTTGTATTAATAAAATCATGGAATATGAAAGCAAAAAATTGTTTTAAAAAAAGTAACAGAGATACGAACCCGCCTTCTCTCGTCTATTTTGGCGAAGAGATCATTAAGTCTCGATATACAGGTATCTCTCTTCTCTTCAATCTCTTCTTTTCTTCTAATGAATTCTGCTAAGTTTGTTTCAACATTAGAATCCTTTGACGTTTCTTGTTCTTGTAGAGTTGTCAAGTTACGCTTTGCATCATCTATGATCAGCTGATTCAGATAAGTTTGCAACTCGATATCTTGAGAAATTCTTTGTTCTTCCCTTACTTGGAATCGACGTTTCTTAGCTTGGCGCAATACACTGGTGATATCATCGCCATAGTTCAGCTTCTGTTCTTTCGCCAAATCTACAGCTATGTTGTTTGAAATAAGTATTGTTTGAAATAAGTATAATCCTGTATTATAAATCTTTACAATTGAAAAAAAGAGAATATAATTTATCTCGCTGTATTTACCTCTTTGCAGATATTTGACAGCTTCATCAAAAAGTTCCAATTCCAATAGGGCGAGTCCTAAGAAGAAATGACCCTTCATCAAACAAGGATCTATATCTAACGCCCATCTGCAATCCTTGCACACAGATTCCCATCGTTTCAGTTTCAAGTGACACAATGCTCGATTTGTGTAATATAATGCCTGACCTGGATTCTTCATCTCAAATAAAATAAAAAAAAAAATATTAATACAAATAAGCGAAGGTCATATTTGATCAAAGCAGATTAACTCTTGGTACTTAATAATATTTTTGCATGATTTTTGAAATTTTTTTAGGTAATCAGAAAAATATTAATAATAAATAAAAAGAGAATTGCTCCTCCACAGAAATAAAATCATTTTTTTTTATTTATATATATGATATTGTTTCATCTAGAGCATGATGGAATTAGATCATGATCCAGAAAAATTATTTTACAAGTTACTTTTTAGGTTACCTTACTGTGTTTGATATAAAAATTGTACAAAAATAATACAAAATTGAAGTGAATGTGATAACATATATAATATAAAAAAAAGTATCCTTACAGTTATTATACTTAATTTCTATGACAAAAAGTAACTTATAAATAATTTGTAAAGTAATTCTTCTTATTTCTGGTTTTTATCCTATTTTTCTCTCATGTACTCAAACTAGAGGTAAAAATTATCCTGTAAAAAATTGGATTTAAATTAAAAATTCAGTAAAAATAAATTTTTTTACTTGGATATGTATTTTCCTTAGATATTTGACATTTGATAGAATTCACGAATTTGTGCATTTATCAAAAAGATTTCTGTTTACAGATAGCTGTAAATAGCATAAACAATTAAAATGCAGTACAGCTACTATGGCTAAGGTTGCGTTTGATTTTAGCGTTTTTAGTATTTCTATCTTTTCTATTGTCATCTATAATGAACAATAGAAACAGAATGATAATAAGCCTGTTCTTTTTAACTGAAAACAAACTTCTTCCACAGTATATATGTATCTCTTATCTCTGCTTTTTTTCTGTGGAGAAAAAAAAAAAATAAATCATGTCAAAAGTTCAACAAAAGAAAAACAAGCTTCATAAATATTTAAAGTATTTGAGCGAATTAAACTGAACACAGTTTAAAGTGACGTTGGTCATAGATATATAATACAATATTTCGAAAAGATATTATCTGCAGAGAAAACATCTTTGCAATTGTAAAATTGTTTAACATGACTAGTTTATACATTTAGATTTAGTGATGCACTAAAATTATGACCAATCAATATTAGAGAATTTTATAACAATTGCAAAACTTTTTCTACTAGGTGCAGTCATTATCAATTTATTAGGCATCACAATAATGTAAAGACTTGTTATTTAAAATTATAAAAAAGACATTAAATAATATTAAATTAACGCGCGCGCGCGCGCGCGCGCGCGTGTGTGTGTGTGTGTGTGTGTGTGTGTGTATAAAGCGTTTTAAACGATATTTAAAAAAATGGATTCTTTTTTCATGATGTTGATAAAAAACAGTTTTCTATTGTAAGAAACCGACTTTTTATTCGGTCTTTTTGTTTCAAAGTTTTTTGTTCAAAAAAAATTATTTTTTGCATTTTTAGTTTAAACGATCGAATTTAAGGAGAGCCTAAAGTGAAGCCCGAACTCCGATCAGATCACTGTTTTACCGATGCGGCACATCAAATATCTTTACACATTATTGCATCAATATCGTACTCTTACATAAAAATTAACTAATCTTTCGTATTAAGTATCTAAACCTAATTCTAAGTACTCAACATTGATTGTTCATGTAATGTCTAGTCCAAACTAATATTGTTTTATACGTACGAAGTATAAAACTTATATAATATAAAGCAAATATTACGAGTCGACATTAAAAACAACAAAATTATAATTTTTTACCTTCTTTTGTTTTTGATATAAAGTCGATCAGTTTGGACTACATTATCGTATATATTTTATGAAGAAGGATTTTTTAATCTGTAAAGGCAGTTAGAAAAATATTTGTTTGAAAAAATTGATAAAACAGATTCACTTTAGGATCCCTTTAAATCACCCTCGCTTTTGCCAAATTCTAGTTTGAATGTCAGGCGCTAGGGGCACCGTCGTGGCTTCTGCTCGTTATCGCTAGCACTGCGTGATTCGTGATTCAAAACAAAAAATATTTTGCTGCAATACAACTATAGCGAGTAGGCGCACGAAGTTGCGCGACACAATTCAAAGTCACGGTTCACGTGATTGTGCGATGTGATTGAGCGTGCATCAGAAATATCATTATACTTACGATTGCCTTTGTGTAGCAACTGGCTGCGTCTTCGTATTTGTGCAGATCGAAAAGACGGTTCCCTTGTTCCTTCAACTCCTTATCGGATAGATTTGCCGTCGAATACATTTTACTCATGATGGTAGCTTGTGATCACGTTGCATGCACGAAAATCAATTAATCTTTTATATTTTTCTTTTACGATTGAAAACGCATTAGTGCGAAAACGACTGCAATATCCTTTGTCTAACCTCAAACAGACGCTCAATATTTCATCTTTGTTCCGTCCACACACAGCTTTCGTTTGACACGATTCTGTACAAAAAGTAGAATCTACAATTCGATACCACTACCATCTTGAGAAATATTTAGAAACACAAAAAGGAGAAGAATCTACCTTATTAACAGAAGACGAGTTCATTTTTGCAAAATTCGTTTTTACCTACGACGTCGATTTTGGGTATCCGATAACAAAATCGATCTCTGATGGTTGAGCGTCCTCACTTACATGGAATTAAAAAAGATCGATAATTTATCGAATAGTAATAATTATTAATTATATTTTCAATTTCGTACTGCACTATTAACAAAAAGGATGCCAAGTGTACGCGATATCTGAATGTTTTGCGTGAGCAAATGATGCCATAGCAGGGTTGCCAAGTCTCGGGAAATTTCCTGAGATTCATCATTGGGTGCGTTCAAGATTACTGACAAGATAGCAGACAAAGTGAATATTTCTGATTTCTTTATGTTTATATAATTTGGGAATCGTTTGGAGAAATTTGGGAAAAACATTTAAACATTTGGGAAATAGTATTTTTCTCATAACTAATAAATTTTATCATGTGTTAAGTTAGTAGACAGCGATTTTATTTAATGTGTTTTATGAATGGAATTAATTAGAAATCATTTGGGGAAAACGTCTTCATTATTATTTTTATTTGGGAAAAGTCACTATTTGGTAATTCAAGATAATTCAGATTTACATGAAAACGAACAAAGCCCGAGTGTAGTATGAGTGTAGTAAGTGTAGTACAATGAATATAGTAAACCTAAAATCGTCAAAAATTAATCAATTAAGCCCGGATCTTATGTGTAGTAAGAAATTATGTGTAATAAGAATTTAATCATAAATTAATTGTATTCGA
>NW_017259577.1:987439-990781 GCF_001594045.1 Atta colombica | reverse complement strand
TATATATTGATGTTATCCACAGATAACATTATTTAAAAACAAACTCAATTATTTATCGCAGATTATACGATCTTAGAAATTACAAAAACATATATGTAGATGTATGTGTGTATAATAATCATTAAATAAATAAATGTACATATTTTATAAATTAATGCAAATTGCTTTCATGTCTAGAAGAAATACTTAAATATTTATTAGGTGTATATACATAATATCTCTTGACATACATGTATGTATATAAAACCGTCTGTCCATCTTTACTGAAAAATAACAAAAATAAAAAATAAATATTAAAATTTTTCTTCTTGAAGTTGTATTTAAATAATAATAATATTTACAAATTAAGAAAATAACACATACTAACAAATTTTCTTCTTCATTGTATATTTTTATGTTCAAAGATTATTACTCCGAAATCTGAATTTCCAATGTTAGACTGCGTTCTCAAACTTCGGATGGTATAATAAATGTAAAAAGCCTTAAGCCATAAAGAATTGACTAATCACAGTTGAAAGTGAAGAGAATTAGTTGAATATAATTAAGTTTATGATTAAGTTGATTTCTTATTACACATAATTTCTTACTACGCATAAGATCCAGGCTTAATTGATTAATTTTTGACGATTTTAGGTTTACTATATTCATTGTATTACACACATACTACACTCGGGCTTTGTTCGTTTTCGTATAAATCTATTGAATTATTAAATAGTGACTTTTCCCAAATGAAAATAATAATGAAGATGTTTTCCTCAAATGATTTCTAATCGATTCCATTCATAAAACACATTAAATAAAATTGCTGTCTACTAACTTGACACATGATAAAATTTATTAATTATAAGAAAAATACTATTTCCCAAATGTTTAAATGTTTTTTCCAAATTTCCCCAAACCATTCCCAAATTATATAACATAAATAAATCAGAAATATTCAATTTGTCTGCTATCTTGTCAGTGGTGCGTTCAAGCCGAAAACTGCTAATCTGCTCGCCGAGCGATTGAATGTGATTGGTTGGATCTATAAGTATCAACCATATTCATTTGCTCGGCAAGCAGTCAACTTGAACACGTTCCAATGAATTGATGAATTGATAGGAAAACAGGATTTTAGTCGAAAACTACTGAAATTTTTAAACTTTCCAATATTTAAAAAAAGATATCAGGAAATTTTATAAATTTTTAAATACAAAAGAAAGTTAAACACAATAAACACAACACGATAAAAAATTTTTCATGTATGAATATGTATAAATTTATATGTATAAACATACATAAAATGCATAAATATTTATAAACATGTATAATTATATATGAAGTCCAAATATATTCATATATTCTTCTTTCTTTTGTAAAATTACTTATGTCTACAACTTCAGTCTCTAAGTAAGTGTTACGACAATTCTTGTGCTTAAACCCTTAATATTATCGACATATAACATGATGTAAGAATAGAAGTTGTATCAATCCTATAAAATCACTAGTCTCTTCATGAGAAAATAGTACTGAATAGTAAACCACTAGATGACATATATGTCGAGCATTTATATTTTTGCGTGGCTTTAAATAAATAAAAGATTTCATACAACGAATATGACCGAAAAAAAATTAATTACAAATAAAAATTAATAGGTAAATAGAAATTTATTAAATTGAAATTAATTGTAAATGTTTTTAAGTATTATATAATTGCTTGTTTTTTTCTTTCACATGCTTTTTTTAATGAATCATTATTTATTTGGCATGAATATTGACGCATTCGCGTTGTTTCATAATAATAAATACAATAATTTATTACGTTCAATTTATTATGTATTCAATTTATGATCATTACATGGAAATATGAAAGTATAATTATATTTATCACATCATCAATAATTTGTTCGTAAATATTAAAACAGCTAAGTTTTTTCTAAAATAATATTCAATGATTTGAAAAGCTTTGAAAAAGTGCATATAATAGCATATGATTAAGATGTCAGTTTTCTTCAAGATTTTAGATTTACTAATTCTGCTTCTGGTGTAGAATTTGCAAGCTATATGAATGCTATTTTATATGTAGAACAATCAGTTTGCTTTATCATTTTTTTTGCAATAAAATCCGAAACATAATAAATTATGCAATCAAGTAAAAATTATCTGCATCATTCTTTGTATGCCATTGTGCAGTGCACGACCAATACGACATCTGTAGTCACACGATTGAACTTCCTCATTCCGAGGAAGACATTTTCTAGTGAAATATGGCCGAGTGAGTACAGCTTATATTCTTATATTCATATATTTTTACACCGTGACATATAAAATGGATTACTGATGGCAGTAGGAGGAGGGGGGGGATAGAAACACGAGTAGAATGAGAGGCAGATAAATGGATAACGTCTTTCTTTATTTATAGTCTGATTAGTTGTTATTGATCCAGCAGTACTGATCCAACCAATCAGATTTAGTAAACAGAGAAAGAATGTTCATTCATTTATTTGCCTCTTACTCTTTCTATCCACCACCGCCATCGGTAGTCCATTCTATGCTAAGTTCAGATTCTTTTTCGAATGTCACCGAGGTATCATCCTTGTTGTTTATCATATATTTTTTATCACAGATATTTAGACAAAGATGACATTGGATTCGGGGAGCATCCAAGTGGGAATCTGAATACGCCTCTATGGGTGCATTCGTTTACGCAGTGGCTAGCGCATCCACTGTTTTCTCATCTAATTACATGACTTAAATTTATTTAACGGACCTCTGCATGAATAGCTACTCAGTATCGTATTGGATCGTATCTTCCAATAGAAAATCGGACAATGCTGAGAACTGTTTATAAATATTCGTGTTTTCTCTTACCCTCTTATTGTGATTCTATACTTATCGTAATATCTATATGCGCTCTTTTTTCTTTCCGTTTTTTATATAATATTATCTTTCACGTTCTTTTTTCTTCTTGCTCACAATTTTATTAAATAAATATGGTATTTGTTTTACGATTGTTTAATGATAAGATTTAGCAATGATTTTAATTTAACAACTAATTACAATAATATTTTTAGTAATGTAATACAAATAGCTGAGCGTTCCTAATTATCAGACCACTATAAACTATTATTGAGTAACTATCGAACACTTACTACATTGTACTACTGAACAGCTATCATATTATTAATTAATACTAACTATAGAGAAAGAAGATTTATTTTCATTCGCGGTAAGAAGAAACAGGAATGTGCAGGTTTCAAAGTTATGTGACAAACAGATAATGTCATAGAAGGAAGCGAAAAAAATATTTTAGAATTGTGGAAACCTAGAAAGAAATAGAGATTAGAATTATAATTTCTTATT
>NW_017259577.1:966863-987339 GCF_001594045.1 Atta colombica | reverse complement strand
ATACATAATTATCCCAATCCAATTATTAACGTAAATCTTACAATAATTAAACATATCTAGTCGAAGTCATTAATTCACCAAACATTAAAAGCAAAGTTGGTCAAAATGATTGTCAACTCATTATGCATATAATTTTTCGATTGACTAAATAACAAAGTAAAAAATAATTAAAGATTTTAACAAGAAAAGACAAAGGTGTAAAAGTTAATATTATGATTTGTTTGATATTAAATTTAAGATTTATGTTACATTAATAATTCATTTATAATAATAATTAAAAAAAACGTTTATTTAACATTTATTCAACATTAATTTAATATTTATTATACATTAATAACTCATTTGCAATAACGATTTTCCAATACATTTTTTCATACATTTATTTTTGATATTAATTTATATAATATTTATATAATATTTATTTATATAATATTTAATGCAGCGTGTACAATTTAAATTGTAGACTAGGTTAAACTAGACTACAGTCGTGTTTATTAGTAATACAATTTTGTCTTAAAAATACAAAATATATGAATTTTTTACTAACACTGTGAGGGACTTGGTTAGATTGTGCGAAAGTGGATATTTGCGTGTGAATGTAACGGTGAATTAGATTGCATATATATGCACTGAAGTGTAATTAGAGGCGAAAAATAGGATATTAGGTACGGATACGGATAAGTACAGGGTGCGTCAGATATTTGAGGACATATTGACTATAAAACTAAAATTTGTATATTTCTTAGAAAATTTATTGTATTTTATTGAATTTTTTACAGCAAAGTAAGTCGTAGGCTATACAGTTATTCGATAAAATCGCCTTCAGCAGCAGTAACAGCTTCAATTCTCTGCCGAAAACGTTTGCATGCTCGAATCAAAGGATCCTTGTCCATATGCGTCATTACTCTGGTAATAGTTGCTCTGAGGAAATCAAGCATGTTATGGGGATATGTTTATTGATTTCCCGTTCTACAACGCTCCATACATAGTAATCTAAAGGATTAAGATCAGGGAAGCTAGGCCACATGTTTGGGATTATGTGATCATGCAGATTCTCGGACATCCAATCTTGCGTCGTCGTGGCTTTATGTGGCTTATGTGAAGGAGCAGAATCCTGTTGGAATACGTATAGCACTTTCACTACGCACGCTATCTATCCAAGGTTTCACAACTGCTTCCAAAACTGTAATGTAGGCAGCAGCATTCACTTGAAGTCCTTGAGCAAAGAAGTGGGATGGCATGACGTGTCCTTCATTGTTCACCACTTCCAAAACCATGAAGTTGCCTTGTGTGCATAACATGAGGAATTTCTGAAGGATCAGCACATAGCCTATCATTTCGTCAGTTTACTTTTTGATCTTGGTCAAAATTTTTTTCGTCAGAATAAAACCAGAGCATATCCGAGATTTCAGAATGTTTTAACTTGCTTAGAAGTCGTTGTGCCCGGATGAATTGTTGTTCTTGAGTGCATGCAGACATAAACTGACCTTTACGCATCACGTATGACTTGTACTGGATGTCTTCGTGGACAATGCGACGGATTGTGCACTCAGAAATCTGAAGATCTCTCGATGGCCCTTATGGACTTTGAAGGGTCTTCATCAATAATGCCCTGGACTTGCTGCACAAACTGTGATATTCTAACTGTGTCTGAACTTGCTTTATGTTTTTTGCGCTTGGCAACACTTTCCACATTGTCATCAGATACTTCTAACTCTTGACGAACTCTTTGTGAACAAATGATTGGGCAAGATTAAAAAATATGGAGATTTCAAGAGCGCTGTGATTCGCGTATATAGCGATAACAGTGTATCTTTTCATTTCATGAATTAACTTATTGTCCTCTATTTATGATTTGAAAGGAAAAAAGAAAGAAAAATATATTGCTGCGAAGTGACAAGCACATATGTAAGTGTCCTCAAACACCTGACGCACCCTATAGGATAGATGGTGATGCAGAAGTAACACAAATAAAGGCAATAAGAACTTCATAGTGATAGGATTATTTTATATGAGATAAGGAAAAGGTAGATCGGTGAGGTTATGGCATCGAAAGATGCGAACGGCCCGTCAGGAAGAGGGAGGGCCGGGAAAGGAAAGGTGGTGAATAGCAAGCAGAGAAAATTGACGACAAAGAGAAGGGGCACTGACAGTAGAAAAAAGGTAAAAGTTTAGTTTAAATGAAAAGACAGAGGAATGGAGAGGAGAGGAGCGAGAAAGGAGGTAGAAGATAGTATTAGAAAGGAGGTTAAATTAATGAGAGAGGAAAGAAAAATAATCATGGAAAATCAGAAGGTCAAGAAAAGATTTTGGGAGGAGAGGTTTAGGGGGATAGAAGAGAAAATAATAGAAAGTGAAAATAAGATAAAGGAGTGAATAGAGAAGGCGGAGAAAAGACTTAGAGAGGGATGGGAGGAATATAAAAAAAGATAAAAGAGATAAAAGATAGGTTAGATGAGATGGAGAGAAAGATAAGACACGGTTATATATTAGGAGAGGGAGAGGAAGGGGAGAAAAGGAGTATGTCTAATAAGGGAAGGAGTACCTACAATAGGACTGCGAGTGCACGTAGCGGAAGGTGATCAGAAGGAAGCATGGATAGGTTAAATGAAAGAGAGAACAGTGGAAAGAACAGTGCGGAAAGAACAAACAGAGATTTGACAGAGAAGTTCCAGACAAGAAGAAGAGTTAGGCAAGGCTGTGTCTTGAGTCCACTCCTGTTTAATTTATATATTGCGAATCTTGACAGAGAGTTAAAAAATAGAAATATAGGGGGAGTTGCGATAGATAGTGTAAGGATATGGAACTTAGCGTATGCGGATGACATAGTGTTGTTAGCACTAGAAAAATAAGGTTGCGCTGATAGACATGGATACACTAAAGAGATTTTTAAAAGGAAACTAGAACTGTGCGCCGAAAAAACAAAGATAGTAGTATTTAATAAACATGGGAAGGAAAAGAAGGAAGCATGGAAATGGGAGGGTAGAGAGATTGAGGGGATACAATGTTTTAAGTACTTAGATTTTATTTTTATATAATAAAAAAGGTGATTATGAAGATCATATAATAGAATTGAGCAGGAAAGCGAGAATGGCAGCCAAAAAGGTATGGGATTTAGAAGAAAAACTATGCAGAAACGATTTTATAAGGATACTGTTTAAATACCTAGTAAAAAGTGTTATGAAGTATGATGATATGGAGTAGAGATCTGGGGATGGAAAGAAAGAGGAAGTCTGGAGAAAATTATGTGAGATGGATATTTAATAGACTTCTGCACTTCGAGAAATGTGATAATAAGAGAATTAGCTATGGATAAATTAAAGACAGGTTGGAGAATAGAAGAACCATGAGATAGGAGATTAAAGAAAAGGAGGAAAGACGGCCTACTTCGATGTTATTGGAAAGAAAAAGAAAAGGATAAATGGAAGAATATATGGTAAAAAAAGAGAAAAATTTTAATAGGAATGGATGAGGAATAAATGCTAGGGAATTAGGGGACGATGGAAATGAGATTAGAGGAGGAATAATTAGGAGAGAAAGGGATGGGCAAAGACAGGGGAAGATAGTAAGATGAGGACTGCGGGATACAATGAAAGGTACAAAGAGTTTGATACGGGGAATAGATGTTCCAATTATTTAAGAAAGGAAAATATATGTAAGATAAGAGTGGGTGAAGGAGTGCAAGGGTTAGTTAGGCTTAGATGCGGGAATATGGAGGAAGGAAATAAATATTAGAATATAGAGAATACGTATTTTTGTGTATAGGGATAGACTGGAAATTATATGGAGGAATGTCCAAAAATATGTAATTGGTTTAAGGAACTAGGAAAGGATAAGGAGGAAATATGGAAGAAACTTTGGAGCGAAGAATTAGATTCAATTAAATGTAAAGTTTTAGGTAAATTAGAGAGAGAAAGAAAAAAAGAGATCAGGAAAAGGAAAACGGAAGAAAAGAAAACTAGCAAGGTAAACGACATGGAGTAATATATTAGGCAGGAGAAAAAATTTGCATCTAGAAATGCAGACATGAAATGTGAGACACGATTAGAAAGGCTGTAACATAATATTAGGAATATATATTGTACTGCGACATATCTATGTATAGTATTGTAGGAATCATATTGTAGTATATTATATAGTAGTATATTATATATGTAGTATATTATATAGTATAGTATATGGAATGGTTAGACTGTGTATGTAGATAATAAATATTAAGATAGAAGAACATATATTACAATATTCAAAAATGAAAATAAGAATATTAAGAAAAGCTTTTATTTGTTTTTAGAGTTAGGTATTAGCAGTGTGGAAAAATGAGTGTGGATAAGGAATTTATGTAAACCATCCCCTTCTTGGCTAAATGCTGAAGTATAATAAATTCAATTCTATTCTATTCACTAACACTGTGCGTACATTAGCTCATTTTATAGTACGCATGTTTGACACATTGCTCGAGCTCAAATAAAAAGAATTGTTGGTTTCATATACAACATGTATATTGCCCGTCAATGATTCGCAGGATCATGACAACTTATCGGCAGTAACCCTGACGACTTATCGGCTTGATTCACTCACAGGATAATGATTTAGCCGTTACTTTAATTTCGATTAAATAGATCCAATAGATTAGATATTTTTAAAAAACATTTTGTATTTTATATCTTAGGCTGCATTTCGATAATCTCTCTATTATATCAAAAATTTTAATTTTCAATATTAAGAATAAATTTTGAAATATTGACTTTTAATAATGACATTAACGTTCAACATTATATAAAATAATATTTAATCTAAATTTATATGAATGAGTATTAAAAAATAAAAAAAATTAAATAATATAAGGAATTAGAAAAATTATTAGATAAAATAAAGAAACTTGTTTTATATACAGACTAGTTTAGAGAATTTCAAATTTTAATATTTATTTACTATTACATTTAATTATCAAATAATGTAATTTTTTATTTTAATAAATTTTTATTATTACAAGAAAGTAATAAATCGTTATTTTTTCAAGTAATGGTAACATTGCCTTTTAAAATGAATGACGAGTGACGGTAATGAGTTACTTTTCACAAGAAGTAACTGTAAGAGTAATGCATTACTTTTTTAAGGTAGCGTTCTCAACTTTCAATATATATTTATTTTACTGATATAAACGATAATAGACTGAAAGAAATATGTATAATTAAATGGGAAAAAAATAAACTTATCATTTAAAGATTATGCGTTTCGCGAATTTTCTTCGTGTTCAGATCTATTCTTAGAATGCTAACATTTCGTGAATCTTGCAGTCCATAAATATCTTGTTCCTGCGGGCAAGTATACATTGGAGAAACTGGGAAAATGGTCAACCTACGGATAAAAGAACACCAACGTGATGTAACGTCACACAATCAGCGTTATCAGAACACAATATCGAAACAGGACATCAAATACTGTTTGACAAAACGACCACAATAGCCAACATTACATCATACTTTCCAAGAAAATATAGAGAAGCCATAGAGATACAAAAACACCCTAACAATCTAAATAGAGATAATGGCTACAAATAAATAAAATATGGAAAACTATTTTCCCGGTTATTGAAGATCGATTTCCCCCATTTCTCCCCCCCTTTCCCATCCAATTCTCTTCAATTCACTCCAAGTAGCGTAATATATAAAAGGAACGATCTGGAGGAACTCAATATCAGGCTGCTCCTTGCCCTGAAATGGATTGTAAAGTTCACGAAACGTTGGTATTCCAAGAATAGATCTGGACACGAAAAAAATCTACGAAACGCATAATCTTTATATAGAAAGCGGGAAGTCTCAAGAATATTAAACATATCATTTATTAAAATTAAAAGTAAATTATTCCTTTTATTGAAAATATAAAATAATGTATATATAAGTAATCGATCATATACCTTCTTTGTGCAATTATTTACTGATATTGTCTTAAATGTAGCGTCTTAATAATTATCTGCTATAGTTGCACAACATGCACGAAATAGAAAACAAAATGCAATCGGCGATTGTTTTTAATCTATCTCGTCTCATAGCAGGCAATCTGGATATTATTCATCGTGACCGCATTATCTACGTGGGATAGGTGTAAGTGGAATAGGTGTGCGAGATATTGCACATTCAAATTCCTTGCTGTGAAGAGAATGTTCGTAAGTGGATCAAGTGATGGCTAGAAGAGAAAGCGGAGGGATTAAAGGACAAGCAGGAATACAATCGTAGTCAGCGATTGACAATCGCCAAAGAAAATAGACTTCTTGTCAATTAGATAGATTGAATCTTTTTCTTCTGGTGTTGCATGCTGTAAATCAATTAGATTTGCAGATATCTGACATAGAACAGCACAAAGATGTTTACACGAAGCGAGTGTGCATTGTTATCATGTTGCACATAAAATTGCTTTAATGAGATTGCAAATATTGCGATAATTATGTCATTTTTGCGTTGCATCAGATAAACACAGCTTCATTGGAAAATTGGAATCGAACTATTTGGACGGACCAAAAAGTATTTTGTTTGGCGCATGATCGAGGTTTACAAGTGTGGAGGCTCGAAAACCATTATTTCGATCCTAAATATGTAGTTCTATACGAAATGGCATCACGCATCACATGCTATGCTGAGAATGGATAAGTGCACATTGTCTTGGAGAATTAATCGAAGTGTCGCATATGAATATCATCGAATTGTAAATATTTTGGAGAATGTGTTGTTTCCTAACGTTCGAAGAAGATATGCCAACATTTCGATTCGTTCATGATAGTGCTGTTTAATCTCAATATTTAAACAGTTCTTTTCAGAATTAACAAAGAGTTCTTTTTAGAACCATCATATTTTTGAACGAAGGAATACTGATACACATCATTCTATTTTCAATAAAAAATATAAATTATTTTTAATTTTAATAAATGACCTACTTATTTTTTCTGGTCTCCTTTTTCATATTTTTTTCTATCTTTTGCCATTCGTATCTATAAAATACAATACGATTCATTATTTTTTTGTTATTTTCTTGTAATAATAAAAATTTATTAAAATTAAAAATTATATTATTTGATAATTAATATTAAATGTAATGATAAATAAATATTAAAAATTGAAATTCTCTAAACTAGTATCTGTAGATAGAACAAGTTTTTCTTTATATTAATTTTATTTAATAATTTTTCTAATTGCTTATATTATCTAATATTTTTTAATTTTTTAGTACTCATTTAGTACTCATAAGTTTAGATTAAATATTATTTTACATAATTATTAAATGTTAATATTATTATTAAAAGTCAATATTTCAAAATTTATTTTTAATATTGAAAATTCAAATTTTCGATATGACAGAGATTATCGAAATGCAGGCTAAGATATAAAATACAAAATATTTTTTAAGAATATCTAATCTATTGGATTTATTTAATCGAAATTAAAATAATAATAAAAGTAACGGCTAAATCGTTATCCTGCGAGTAAATAAAACCGATTAAAGGGCTACTGCACGATCCTGCGAATCATTGATCCTGCGAGTCATTGTACACGAGCAGTGACAATTTTATATTTTTTGTATCATATACTTAAACAAGTACAGTCACTCAAATAACAAATGTGCGATCCCACGATACTCATACAAAATACCGCTATCATACTGATATTGCCATGACGTGGCGTAACTGTACGGTAGCACAAAAAGTGTACATGATATTATAGTACAACGTATCGACACTGTATACTTTAAGTATTAGGTGTGGGAAAAAGTTCGTGGCGTTTTTCCCGTTACATCTAACGGAAAAAACGCCACGAATTTTATATATCATGATACATAACCCATACCGTATTGATATGATGTACCATTATCGATAGAAGATAAACTGTGGAGACTTCTAGTCAAAGATATACATAACTTATTAATTGCGAAAATATTAGGTGTACAACTTTGCTTCCTTATGATTCAAAATATTGTCCATCGCTGGCTACTACTTTCTTCCATCTTTCGGGTAGCGTACGAATCCCGCGTCGAAAAAACTGGTCATCTTTTGAGGCTATTCACGAATCGATCCAATTTTTTACTTCTTCATAAGACTGGAAGTGCTGGTCAGCCAAGCCGTGTGCCATTGATCGAAACAAGTGATAATCAGAGGGAGCAACGTCTGGAGAATACGGCGGGTGAGGTAGGACTTCCCATTCCAACGTTTCCAAGTACGTCTTGATCACTTTCGCAACTTTTTGGGGTCGAGCATTGTCATGCTGCAAATTCATTTTATCGTGTCTCTCGTTGTATTGCGGCCGTTTGTCTTTCAATGGTCGGCTCAAACGCATCAATTGCGTTCGATACCGATCGCCTGTGATTGTTTCAGTCGGTTTTAACAGTTCATAATACACTACGCCGAGCTGGTCCCACCAAATACAGAGCATGATGTGGAGACTTCTAGTCAAAGATATACATAACTTATTAATTGCGAAAATATTAGGTGTACAACTTTGCTTCCGCCGTTTTTTTTCCGAAATTCGAGGCTTTATTGTAAAAAACTGGTTATACATTTATGATTCAAAATATTGTCCATCGCTGGCTACTACTTTCTTCCATCTTTCGGGTAGCGTACGAATCCCGCGTCGAAAAAACTGGTCATCTTTTGAGGCTATTCACGAATCGATCCAATTTTTTACTTCTTCTTCTTGACCTTGGACATCAAAATCACCGTTCTTGAAGCGTTGAAATTACTCATGACACGTTCTTTCAGTAATAGCGACTTCACGATAAGTATTTGAGAGCATTCGATGAGCCTCAGCCGCAGATTTCTTCATATTGAAGCAAAAAATTAAAACCTCCCGCAAATGACGAGAATTTGGCTCGTAAACTGACATTTTCAATCGAGAATAACTTTATGATGCAGACACAAATCGACTAATGTTTCTATGGGGTTATGTTGACAGATGTCCAAGTTTATTGTATGACATCTATGATCTATTTATTTCGACCACCATTTACCGCTAAAGCCATCTATAAGAAAACGGTGGAAGCAAAGTTGTACACCTAATACAGCGTATGATTACCTAATCTGAAAATAATCATTATAACATTAAAATTAAATATTAAACAGTAAAATTAAATATTTAACAGACTGGATGTTCAGTTCAATTGCACAAATTTCTATCAGGCCATATAATGAACAGATGTAACTATACATCCACGATTATATAGGTGTTCGTGGATCATCAAAGTGCAGCGGTTTCTAGACAATTTCAGAAGTCAAAGATAGTGGATGACGGTATGCAACCAGATGGGTGACCGCTTTGAAGTACTATGAAATTATAATTCCCGAATGCAGAGAAAAACGGTTTTTTTTAATTATAATTTTATATGTATTCTGGAATAAGATATTAATCAATAATAATACATTTCAGTAATAAAGCTATAAAATTAATTAATTTTAATAACATGCGTACCTAAGGCGTATATTATCGGTATACGGCGTATCAAAAGTACGGTGTATCGGTACTGTAAGCTTTAAGTACGCACGTACGCGACAGGTACCAATACACGTCGTACTTTCACCAATACCGTGGAAATATTTTGCTATCTGGGTCTTGAATTGGTAGTGATGATGATGGGAAAGTTGATTGTGTTAATCGCTCAATATCTACACGTCGATGAACATCTTTCATGTTGCATGAAATCATGCGATTGTCACTGATTGCAATTTCTACATGAGACGTAGGTTCCACGATCCCGATGTCCAAGACCTTATACGCTGTCAATGTCAATACATATCTCTTCATCAAGATATGAGGTATGTAGTGAGATTTCGAAGATGTATGGAAAGATGTATGAGAAGATGCGCTGTAGAAAAAAAACCATGTAAATAGACTTTAAAAAAATACATAACGTATAAAATGTATAAACTAAATTTTATAAATATTGAATAAATTGACTGTCTATCGCATCCTGTTGAATTGGAACGTAAGTTCAGCGTGAGACATTTTCAAGGTGTACTCTGATACACTAGAAGCAATCTGCTCTATGTATTGTAGTAGGAACGATTCAGATCGAATCCAGAGCGACTGATATAATAAAACTTATATATCATAAATCTCTTTTTTTAAATAAATAGTAATCTCACAATTTTCAGAAGCTTCGCGTTCTACTGAATCCTCAGTGAGCCAACTGAATCAGTAATGTCATAAGTCTTTCTAATTATTGCTCACTATTTCACATTTTTCAGCAACATATATCAGTTATCATTGATCAGTTATCTTGATGAAAATTATTATTTTTTCATCAAGAGTTATTTCGCTTCTGTGTGTGCAATTTTACTTCAATATAGATATCATAATTACATTTTATGACATCGAATTAATATATGTTCCACAACATCTATGTGTGGATGAGCTTCGCTGTATGTTTCATCAATAACTCCATGAATCGTACAGACGTGTAGGAAATTTTAAATTTATGTAATCATCAAATTCCGAATCACACACAATTGATATTGTTACGCTCGTGCCATGCCGACGCCGTAGAGCGCCACTTGTGAAGTCCTGAAAGTCGCGTTGCCTAGCGACACGTTCGTCTCTGTTAGAGGCGAACATGTCGCTGGACAACGCGACTTTCTCTAGAAACTGTGTGTTACATGATATCTGATAGGTTGAAATTCTTATTCCCTGTTCTCTGTTTTCTGTTCCTTTTATTGTGCGAAGTCCCTTATTTAACAAGTCCGGCAGATTTGGACGTGAACCATCTTGCCCTCGGATGTATCTCTCGATTCGCTCATCGATCGTGTGCTCTGAGCTTTACGTGCGTGCGTGCGTGCGTGCGTGCGTATGTGCATGTGTCCTGTGTTCATTTCATAAACTCTTCTTGTTCTTTTCATAATATTCGTGTTATTCATTTCTGCGGGCCGGGAGTGAACGCGTTCGCGAAAACGTCTTCGCGGGCCGAACGCTCGGACGTAACATTTTGGGAGCTCGTCCGGGACCGTGTAATGATTCGTTCATCAATCATTACAAGAAAAAGAGCTCAAATGTAGAGTCGCAAGAAACGTCAGCACAGCGAGAATTGGAGCAAACAACGGAAGCGACAGTTCAGCGAGTCGCTTCAGAGGAAGCTTTTTCCGTCGCATCACCCTTCAAGCTTTTCTATAAGAGATACAACAGCTGTGTGAGGAACAACGTTATATAAGAACCAAAGGTTCTTTATAACTTTATGGAGACATTGCGATAGCGGGACGCAAAGGTTACACAAAAGCAGCAATGACAGGAGGAACTTGCGGCGACGTTATGACAACGAGATTGTGTAGCTTCAGGAAAAACTGCGAGAGATTCCTGCAAACCAGCTAAGTCTCTCAATAATAATCTATCCTCCCGCGTTGATGGTCATTCCGTTGTTGCCGCTGACGGCAAATGACGTTATACATGTTAATTTTGTTGCAAGTGTCATCAATTTTCCAGATTCCGTCGCGAGCGTTGTCAACTTAATTAACTCGTTTCGATCCGCCTGCACTGCTTCGCGGAGGGGGGGAGAGGCATGCATAAAACTGAAACCAGACTTTTTTACGACGGAAGTGCGCCTTTGCGTGAGTTTTTCGCGCAATTCAATCTTACCTTGTGCGAATCGTTGGGAAGAGGAAACAAAGACCGCTGTCTTGTGTTTACGAGGCAAAGCGCGTACAGTTTTGAAAAGCATGCAAAATCTAGAGAACTTACAATTCGAAGAGTCAAAGTCGAAATCGGAGATGCATTCGTTACAAAACTATTATTCGCAATTTATTAATAGAAAACAAAAATTCGGAGAAAATAATAATCGCTTCTTTGGATTTTGACATTGAAAGATTATCACAGTTAGCATATCCAGAGTGTTCTGATTCAATTCGTTATAAAATCGCACAATTTGTTTCCGCTCTTTTCGATAGATTCGAAAAAGGGCTCTCCTTGGGGATAACATCGTTAAGAATCGAAAGAGGGAGGGCATAAATTGATTCAAGAAAATAATTTTCAACATAAAAAAAAAATAATTTAAATTTCGAAAGAAAATAAAAAAATGATTTTATTTAAATTAAAAGAAAAAAAGTCAAATTGAAGAAAAAATGAAGAGAGAGAAGAGAACAAATCTAACGGAAATAAATTTAAAAGGTTTCCAAAGAATACAAATTTTGAGGCGAATAAAAAGAATGTTGGGAATGTGGAAAGGAGGGGCATTTCCATTCTGAGTGTCCTGGCAAAACGGAAAACAAGGAATAGTTGAGTTTTATGGGGAAGGCTCGATTGAAATAAAAGAATTCCCGAAAAATATTTATCACTTGAATGGCTTATGCTTTAGACACTAAAGATAAGCTATGTATTTGTTATTATAATTGTTGTGCTAATCAACATTCTTTCAGAAAATATTCTTATTCTATTAAAAATAAACATGGTTTTAAAAACCGATTAATGTTTGTCTTTATAACTGTTATATATTAACCAATGTTCTTTCAGAAAAAATAGAATCAAGAATAACGTGAAAATTATTATATGTTATGAAAACAAAGTTTGTAATGATAAACTTTGTCTTCTTAAAATTGATACGGGCTCCGATATTTCAATTATAAATATTTCAATTATGAATAATTTTGTTGAATCGTGTAAAAATTATAATTATAATTGATTGTAATATTAAATATCATATGGGAGAACAAGTTTCAGTCAGATACAAAACCATAGTAAAAGTTCGGCTTGCAAAATACTGTGTTGAGATGTTAACCAATGTTAATAGTCGAAATAAATGATAATTGTATTTTGGGTATCAATTTTCTTAAATTACTTAATTTACAAAATATTTTTGATTGTATTTTTCTAGAATCAGTTTGTGATATTGACATTGATTTTAAAATGCGTTTGCATAGAAAGTATTGCAATTGTTGAAGTTCCGTCGAATTTGGACGCTTTTTGAGGAGAGCTCGCGCTGTTTGGAGAACCTCGAAAAAGAAAACTTTGTCAATTTTCTGAACGAATTTTATGATGTATTTTCTCATGATGTTATTGCGGAGAATTGTAAATTTGGAGAACATGTTATTAATGTGAAAGATTCTTCTCCCATCGAGCAGGTATCTCGTTGTATCTTTTTGCAAATGAGAAAAGAGGTGGATAAAATTATTGTGGAAATGAAAAGACGAGGGATAATTGAAGAATCCGTCAATTCATCTCGCCAATGGTACTCGTAAAAAAGAAGGATGGTACAATAAGATTCTGTGTGGATTATTGTAAAATTAATGCAATTACGATAAAAGACTCTTACTTCTTACCAGGATAGATGATATTCTCGACCTATCAGATAACAATTGATTTTTTATCTTGGATTTGAAAAGTAGATACTGGCAAATTAAAATTCGTACAGAAGATAAAGAAAATACGGCTTTTTCAATTGGTAACAGATTGTAGCAGTCAAAGTTATGTCCTTCGGTCTTTGTAATGCCCCTGCTACATTTGAACATGCAATGCAACATATTTTGAAAGGTTTTCAAAATTTGCTTAATTTATCTTGATGATATTATTTTTGATAAAAGTTTTGAAGAAATTTTATTAAACCTAGAAAAGATTTTTCATCATTTGAGGGAAGCAAACTTGAAAATTAATAAAAAAAATGTGTTTTTCTTTAATAAAAAAATTAAATATTTAGGTCACATCATATTAGCGGAGGACCAATTTCTCAAAATAAAAAGTATTTAAGGAGTTTCCTTGGATTTTGCTCATATTATCGCAAATTCGTAAAAAAATTTTCTTCGTTGGCAAAGCCGCTTTATATACAGAAAATCAAACTAAGTTCGTTTGGAAAAAGAAACACCAAAGTTCTTTTAACGATTTAAAACGAATTTTAACTTCTCCGCCGATATTAGCATTCCCTGAAACGGAAAGGGAATTTATTCTAGATACGCGTCAAATGAGGGAATTGGCGCGATCCTATTACAAAAGCAGGACGATATAGAAAGAGTGATTGCATATTTCAAAAAAACATTAAGTAAAGCTGAAAGAAATTATTGTATCACGCGGCGTGAACTTTTAGCCATTGTACGATCAGTGAAATCTTTCCATCATTATGGATGTAAGTTTCTAATTCGGACAGACATTTCGCTTAAATGGCTATTGTTTGTCGTTAAAGACCTAGAGAGACAGTTGACACATAGATGGAAAGACTACAATACGATTTCGAGGCCCTTTACGATTTTGATTATCGTAAAGGTCTTTCTCATAAAAACGGATGGATTGTCAAGGTCATGCGAGTGATCAGTGCCACTATTGTGCTAACGTGGAAAAGTAGCCGTGCTAAAAGTAGCCGTAAAGCAGGAAAGTCATGTTAGAAGAACGGTTTTTGCAGAAGACAGCTGCGAAATTGGTGAAGAAACAAATGAAAGATCCCTGCATTTGCTTATTTTTATCAAAAAAAGAAGCGGGTGTGGGATGTCCTTTATGGCAAGAAGTGACGGCGATGTTTCTACCAAGGTGTATTGGACTTATTGGAATTCTTTCGAAGTTAAGGGCGGTACTCTATAAGAAATGGGAGGCCCCTAATCTGAAGAAAACGATTTTCCAATTAATTGTGCCCAGGAAGCTCATAGCACAAATTTTGGAAGAGCTAATTTTCCTGCAGGTAGGCACTTTGGCATCAATAAAACGCTTGAAAAAGTACGGAGCGATTTTATTGGGCGACATGTAAACAGGATGTGTAAACAGGAAAAATGCAAAAAATCAAAAACAAGATCTGTTTAGCTAAAAAAGGTTCTTCCGATAAAGGAAAATCTTCTTTACAAACATTTACAAACATAATATGGAGCCCCATTCGAAAGAATTCAATTGGATGTTCTGGATCCTCTACCAATAACTTCTGCTGGAAATAGGTATTTGTTCGTCGCCGTCGATTGTTTTACTAAGTGGATAGAAGCTTTTCCGCTAAAAAATGTCAGATCTAAAACTATAGCAGAAACTTTTCTAAATCAAATTATTTCCAGGCACGGAGTACATCTAGAAGTCCATACTAATCAGGGGAAGAACTTTAAATTGAAAATTTTTCGCGAATTGTCACGCTTACTGAAGAAAACGAGGACAACCGCTTTGTACCCACAATCGGACGGAGAGGTAGAACATCAGCATCAAACTATCTTGAATTGTTTGGCAAAATTTATTATTCTTCGAAAATCAAAGAGATTGGGATTAGTGGATTCCATTATATCTGTTGGCGTACAGATCATCTAAACACGAAACTATTGGAATGACTCCAGCTGAAGTTTATTTTGCCCAAGTCTCCGTCGACTTATTTGTTACGCGATAAGCCATCAAAAACTGAGAAAGTTGATTCTTTTCTTTCTTAATTGCAGAGTTCACACGGCACATAACGTGGTTTCGGACGGAGAGGATTTCCCCAGGGGCTTCGATGAAGTCGTTTTGGGTCTTCGCAACTAGTTCAGCAGGCTCATTTTCTACGAAGTCGAAAGTCATCAACGAACGAACTTCAATCGTGCGACTCTACTTTTCTTTTTAAGAAGACTGCCTCGCCCGCGGTTTTTGAACCGTGGTTTTTCCGTGGGACGGAGGGCGAATGCTAAGGCGGAGATTGGAGGCAGAGATACTACGGTACATCATTTTTTTTGTTTTCCTTCCCCCCCCCCCCTTTCCGAAAAAAGAAGAACCAAGAGCGCAAAACTTCAAGAGAAAAAGCAAGAGAATCTTGGCGTTCCCTTCATGAAAACAGGGGAATGCCCGAGCGAGTTTCCTACGGAGGGGGAGAAGCCCTTCGGGAAGAGGTCCAGAAGGGAAAAAGGCCTCAAGAATGAACCTCGAGGAGAAAGTTGGACCTCAAAGAGACCAAAAAAACTGTTACCGCAACACAGTAGGGAACAGGAAATTGGTCAGGAGGGAGCTCCGAATTCTTTTGAGAGGTTAACGTTCTTGGAAGAATAATTGTCGGGACGACAATTTAAGAGAAGAGGAGCAGTATTACGCCCGTGCCAACACTGTAGATACCGCCACTCGT
Source organism: Atta colombica (assembly GCF_001594045.1). Taxonomy (NCBI): domain Eukaryota; kingdom Metazoa; phylum Arthropoda; class Insecta; order Hymenoptera; family Formicidae; genus Atta; species Atta colombica. Next base: position 971,334 of record NW_017259577.1, on the reverse strand, counting down.
GAAAATCGTGTCGCCTAGCAATACTTGACTCTGTTATTTAACAAGTTCGGCAGATTTGGACATGAGTCGTCGTTGCGCTCGGATGTGTTTCTTGATCCGCTTATTCTCTCATCGATCGTATGCTCTGAGCTTTGTGTGTGTGTGTGTGTGTGTGTGTGTGTGTGTGTTCATTTCATAATAATTTCTTCTTGTTCTTTTTATAATCCATGTTCGTTTCTGTGGGCCAGGAGTGCGTGAACGCGTTCGCGAGAACCATCTTCGCGGGCCAGATGCTCGGATGTAACAATGTGTTTATATGTCTGCTACGTCTTATGCTTGATATACCATGTATTACTACGACTCAAATGCATCATCGATGAGCAATATCCATTTCACACAGAGTAACGTAAACATACAATTTTTGTTTAAAATATAATATCCTTACACTTTTTTGCTATGATTGCGGCAATAACTATTCACTGAGTGATTGATGTATTAGAGCTCTCTTTCGTTCATACGTTTTCAATTTTTTATTTTAATTTTTTAAAATTCTTTATTTGTTTATTTTTCTCGCACGGTGTATTCAATGTGGAATCTTATTTATCTTTACAAATATGCCAGTTAATTTTCAGTGTAATTGCTATCAAGCCTACATTAAACTACGTAATGTCACATATATAAGAATGCACTTTGACGATATCGAATCTTTTCTTTTTATATCTAAGGGATCAGCTAGCGACAATAAAGTCTGTCTGTTTCTATTTTCTTTGCAAAAATAAATTTAGGCAGTGGAATTTGTATTCAGTGGAATTTTAAGTATCTTTACATATATAGTTTTAGTTTTTCAGAATAAGGTTATAATGAACAATATGTTTCTATACAGACATACACCATTGATATCTAAGTTATCCTAATTGCAAAGAATTCATTACTCTCATGTCTTTAATATTATAAGCGTTATAATATTTTTTTAAAAGACCAACATTGTTCGTCTCAACTGATCCTTTAGATAAAAATAAATATTTCCTTTCTTTGCACGATCTATATTTACTGCTACATACGTACATACGTTCATACATACGTACGTTCATACATACAATACATACAATCATACGTATGTTTATACATACGTACTTACGTACGTTTATACAATATTGCGTACTGTTAGGTACATCATGGTACATAAGTAATATCATATCAACATGGCATACTATTATCGACAGGAAAGGGGCTCTTTTGTCGATAAGATGAATTTCTTTATGTTGAATTAATATAAAAAATACTGAATCCTATCGCAATAAGGAAAGTTGCCAGGTACAGAATTTTTTTGAAACGATTTGGTACGATTTTTCTTTGGAAAAAATGTACATAAATATTTATTACTTGATATCCACGTATATTCCTAATAGATGATTGATCGGATTAAGAATTTAATATTTATTATAATTTTTCAGGAATCACTCAGATAGCAAAATACTTTTATGGTATTGATATAGTGAGCAATATATTATGTGTACAGGTCTGTCACGTATGTGCGTATTTAAAGCTTACAGTACCGGTCCACCATACTTTTGGAACGCCATACCGATAATGTATGCTTTAGGTACGCATGTTATTAAAATTAATTAATTTTATAGTTTTATTATTAAAATGAGTATTATTATTGATTTCTTATTCCAGAATACACATTATAAAATTATGATAAAAAAAAATCGTTTTTCCCATTCAGGAACTATAATTTCATAGTACTTCGAAGCGGTTATCCAGAACCGGTTGCATATTATCATCTACTATCCTTGACTTCTGAAATCATCTGGAAGTCGCTACACTTCGATGATCCACAAACAAATATAATGTATAGCTATGATATACCTGTTCGATATATTAGGTGTACAACTTTGCTTCCGCCGTTTTCCTATAGATGGCTTTAGCAGTAAGTGGTCGAAATAAATAGATCATAGATGTCATACAATAAACTTGGGCATCTGTCAACATAACCCCATAGAAACATTAATCGATTTGTGTCTGTATCATAAAGGTATTCTCGATTGAAAATGTCAGTTTACGAGCCAAATTCTCGTCATTTGCGGGAGGTTTTAATTTTTGGCTTCAATATGAAGAAATCTGCGGCTGAGGCTCATCGAATGCTCTCAAATATTTATGATGAGGCCGCTATTAGTGAAAGAATGTGTCGTGACGGTTTCAACGCTTCAAGAACGGTGATTTTGACGTCGAAGACCGACATAGCGATGGAAGAGAGAAGGTTTTCGAAGAAATGCAGAATTGGAGGCATTACTTGAGCAAGACTCGTGTCAAAATCAAGAAGAATTGACACGATCATTGGGAGTGACTCAACAAGCCATTTCAAAACGCCTCAAAGCCATGGGAATGATTCAGAAGCAAGGAAATTGGGTGCCGTACGAATTGAAGCCGAGAGATGTTGAACAGCGTTTGTTTACTTGTGAACAGTTGCTTGAAAGGCAAAGACGGAAGAGATTTCTGCATTCTTATGACTGGGGACGAAAAATGGGTTCATTACGATAATCCCAAGCGCAGAAAATCATGGGGAGTTCTCGGTCATGCTTCCACGTCGACGGTCAAACCGAATATTCACGGCTCCAACGTCATGCTCTGTATTTGGTGGGACCAGCTTGGCGTAATGTATTATGAACTGTTAAAACCGACTGAAACAATCACAGGCGATCGGTATCGAACGCAATTGATGCGTTTGAGCTAAGCATTGAAAGACAAACGCAATACAACGAGAGACACGATAAAGTGATTTTGCAGCATGACAATGCTCGACCCCATGTTGCGAAAATGGTCAAGACATACTTGGAAACGTTGAAATGGGAAGTCCTACCCCACCCGCCGTATTTTCCAGACGTTACTCCCTCTGACTATCACTTGTTTCGATCAATGACACACGGCCTGGCTGACCAGCACTTCCGGTCTTATGAAGAAGTAAAAAATTGGATCGATTCGTGGATAGCCTCAAAAGATGACCAGTTTTTTCGACGCGGGATTCGTACGCTACCCGAAAGATGGGAAAAAGTAGTGACCAGCGATGGACAATACTTTGAATCATAAATGTATGTACATAGTATGTATGTACATAGTATGTATGTACAGAACAAAAAGTACAGAAAAAGTCTAAAAAAATCAAAGTTGCTAGAGACATGGATGTTATTAAGCATAGACGTATTAACAAGCGAAGAAAAGTCAGCAGATGACAATAGTTTTATCAGATGTCCTTAAAATTACGGATGTTTCCATCGAAAGAAGTAATTCCATAATTGTGGATATTATATAAGAATCAAAACTCGCATCAAAATTCGCATAAATTGCACAAAAAGGCAACAACACAATGCTATATAATAAAAATAATAATGGTTATTCCGTTTACGAAATTAAAACAGGATAGATTGTTTTAATAATTAAATATTAAGTAATAATAAAGTACCAAAATTATGGATTACAGGTTTTAACTCCAATAAACAAAATATGCTAACACAGTGAAAAAAACTTCCATGTTGTCTTGTCACAGCAAAAAAGAAAAGAAGGTTGAATGTCGTATGTATATTTTATTGTAAATAAAGTAAAAAAAAACAATCTATCTGTTATGAAAGTATGCTATACGGGCATTAATTTATTTTCTCCTACATATATATTAAGTGTACAACTTTGCTTCCGCCGTTTTCCTATAGATGGCTTTAGCGCTAAGTGATAGTCGAAATAAATAGATCATAGACGTTATACAATAAACTTGGGCATCTATCAACATAACCCCATAGAAACATTAGTTGATTTGTGTCTGCATCATAAAGTTATTCTCGATTGAAAATGTCAGTTTACGAGCCAAATTCTCGTCATTTGCGGGAGGTTTTAATTTTTGGCTTCAATATGAAGAAATCTGCGGCTGAGGCTCATCGAATGCTCTCAAATATTTATGATGAGGCCGCTATTAGTGAAACAACGTGTCGAGAGTGGTTTCAACGCTTCAAGAACGGTGATTTTGACGTCCAAGGTCATGCTTTGTATTTGGTGGGATCAGCTCGGCGTAGTGTATTATGAACTGTTAAAACCGACTGAAATAATCACAGGCGATCGGTATCGAACGCAATTGATGCGTTTGAGCCGAGCATTGAAAGCCAAACGGCCGCAATACAACGAGAAACACGATAAAGTGATTTTGCAACATGACAATGCTCGACCCCATGTTGCGAAAGTGGTCAAGACATACTTGGAAACGTTGAAATGGGAAGTCCTACCCCACTCGCCAGACGTTGCTCCCTCTGACTATCACTTGTTTCGATCAATGGCACACGGCCTGGCTGACCAGCACTTCCGGTCTTATGAAGAAGTAAAAAATTGGATCGATTCGTGGATAGCCTCAAAAGATGACCAGTTTTTTCGACGCGGGATTCGTACGCTACCCGAAAGATGAGAGAAAGTAGTGGCCAATGATGGACAATACTTTGAATCATAAATA
>NW_017259577.1:964352-966525 GCF_001594045.1 Atta colombica | reverse complement strand
TATAACCAGTTTTTTAAAATAAAGCCTCGAATTTCGGAAAAAAAACGGCGGAAGCAAAGTTGTATACCTATATAGTGAAGCAAGTTTAAGAATGTTTATTTATATCTACAATTATTACAAAGAATAATGAGAAACCTTAATTTTTTTGTAAGTACTTTAAGCATACAAAATAATTTATGCAAAATTTTATTGAAATTCACAGGTTAATTAAAAAGATTTGGAAAAAATAAATATTTTATCTATTTATATGACAACTATTCTCTCTCTCTCTCTTTCTCTCCCCCCCCCTCTCTCTCTCTCTCTGTATCGCAATGTAACTTTATGTAAATCATTTCAAATACTTAAAAAATGAATTTAAGTATTGTATTGGTCTATATTTTATAAAATATGTCCATACATTTCTAATACAACACAGATAAAATAAATTATAATGTTACTTTCCAGATGATAAACTGTTGTTAAATTTTATATATCACTTTTAAATGCGAGGTAAAATTATCTATGATTTTTAAAATAATTTTTTTATATTATTTTGAAATACATACATATAATATATCTGTAAGGAAAAGAAATAAATATTGTGTGTGTGTACATATATATTAAGACAAATCAATCATAAAATATTAAATAATGCTAACATACTTTAACTACTTTTAGATCCACAAAGTAATAAAAATTTATCCAACAATGAAGACATTTGTCATAGGAATGATAATAATATTAAAACAATGATAGAGACAATAACAATGATTCGATCTTAATACAAATTTGAACTTGAATAAAGATATTCAATGTCACTCGTTCACTTATTGATATATAATATATATCTCCGGATTGGAGATCATCATTTTGAACAAAATATTTAATAATTAAATTTTGATTATTGTAAACCAATAAACAGGATAAATCTTATTTCGACATTATTTATTCCGACAGTTCTGCATGTAAATTCAGAAGTAAATATCTCTTGAACGAACCATTTGCGAGTCAAAACAAAGATTTTTATCAAGATTGCAGAAAAAAATTCAGAAGACTGTATTAAAGGTAATTATCTTTTACAATTTCTTTATTTGTGCCTAATTTTTGTTAACATTTTTAAAAATATATAATGATGATCCTGAGAAACCGCATCGTTCCCGGTCGAACATCAGTCAGATGTCGCTGTATTATATGCAGCGATGCGGGCGTGGTGTGCCTGAAAAATCTTAAAAATCGCAAATATAGTTTCGCAGGTACCAGCTGACGTTCCGCGAGAACGACCGAACGCCGCCGAGCGCTACCCGCGACAGAGTTCGGTACCATTTCGCATAGCGAGAATGTATGAATATACGAACCGAACCGAACTTCGCCGAATCCGCGACGCTGCCAAAAATCAGTCATATAAAAGATCGCAGATTTTTACAGGGCTTTTTTGCACCAATTCCTATCCAATAAACAAATTCTACCGACTCGTTAGCAATCCCGATCCGCTACGAGCAGCTTTCTGCCGCGAGATTCCGGTTAATACCGCGTTCAAGAGGACTTCATCTCCGCTGGACGTTCTCAACACCTTTAGAAACCAACTCTCGCTGTATCCGCCGAGTAGACACGACGAGAGGATACTCTACCTCCGTTGGCGTTCCCGACAATCGAAAAGCATCACCTGAAATCTTATACACGACGATCGGCAAGAAGACAGGGGGTAAAGATTTCTTCGCTTTTGCCGGATTCTCGACCGCCGGTCGCGTCCACGCATAGGATGCGTTCTTTTAAGCATTGGATTTGGCAACCACTGTGCATCAGATTTGCTGGCTGTGCAGCTAATTTAAGAGAACGTTATTCTGCACTCATGTTCTCAAAACGCGCGATTTTTTTAAATTAAAGAAAAATTAAAGAAAAATCGTACAATAATAAATCGTAAATTTAAATAATAATAATAACATTATTATTACATTAATATTATTATTTACAATGACAATCATAAATTTAAATGTAATATACTATAAATAAATATGTTTATGTAAATTTCGACTTTTCTTTTATTTTTAATTGAGTATATTTATTTCAAAAAATAATAATTGACATTTCTGTGACTCTCTGTCATTACATATAAAATATGTCTTACATATAAAATATATTATCATATTTCAACTTTAACGATACAACAAATGTAAAAACAGAACTTATATAATTA
>NW_017259577.1:958962-964252 GCF_001594045.1 Atta colombica | reverse complement strand
ATATATATATATATCTATATATAAAAATGTATAAAAAAAAACACATTTTTTTATATTAACATAGTTTTCAAAAATAATTAAGTAGTTAAATGTATAAGATAAAAAATAATATAAAAGCAATATCAATAATATTTTAAATATCATTATTTTTCAAAGTTATTTTTTTTTAATTCTTTCAATGCAGCAGCAAGATTATTTATTGCATCTATTTTATTTCTTTCTATTTCTTTTTTTTCTTTCCACTTCGTTTTTTTAAATTTTAGCACATTATCCTGACAAGATCTCTTATTGTTACGTTTCTTTTTGCTACATGGACTATCATCGAATGCTTTATTGATAAATTTTCAATATCTTCAAAGCATTGTGTTGTATCGCTATCATTTGAAAGTTCATTATGAATCACTGATGGACTTTCATTAATAAGTCGTTGCAGAATGAATTGGACTTAAGATTTTAAGTGTAAATCCTAAGGTTTCTAGTGCTGGGCTGACACTTTTTTTGACTGCATTAATTCAAAATATTCCCAAGTAATTGTACTTTCTCCACCAGACTTCTTCATTTTATCCACATTTCTGTTATATATCATCATAAAATTTTTGTATTTTGCTTGTAAAACAGCGAAGTGTGGATATCCATGTTGTGCAAATTCCTTGTTTGTTTCTAATATTTAGTTTTTTGCATTTTGGATCTCTAAAAAGTGCAAGTCTTTTCTCGATCAAAAGTTTTTATTTGTACAGTTGATTAATTCACTAGTTTTTCTGTAAAAATTCATGTATGATTAAACAATACAATATTTTGATTAAATTAATAATAATTCCTATATACAACACCTAGGAACATTTTCTGTTACTTAACGTTGTCTTGGCAGTATGAAATTCTTCTGAAAAGCTGACTTTCCAAATACCTCTGTAAACTAATAGTGAGAGAAGTTGAACTCGCCAGAGTGTCAAAATTGCGATACATTCTGAAAACATGAATAATATATTTTAATGCATCTTATTTATTTTGCATATAAATATATAATTCTAATAATATTTCACAAATAATACACAATTAAGAAAGTACATTCATCATTCAAAGCAAAGCAAATCGATCGAGTTCATTTTTAAGATATCCAATAAAATTCATTTTTTGAAAGATATCTAATAATTTAAAAATAAATAAAATCTAAAATCACATTATAAATATGTATGTACCTTCAGGTTCCAATACGATTGATTTCTTGACACTGAAAATAAGATTCTTGCCAGCAAGAGATGTTTGTACATCTTTCACATTAGCTGGATCGAAAGAATAAACAATATAAAATTTGCATACAATAAAATTATATTTTCAATTCAAAATTTACGATCCATCAGGAATTCTTGTATTTTTGAAGCATCGATGTAAATAGTTGTTTTTCACTTGATGGCGACACTCCAGCATAAAAGTATACATTTTCATCGCCCAGTTTAATAAATTTCTCTTGCAACTCTCTATACTGCCGCTCTTTTTACGATCACACTAGATCCGTAGCCGGCTGCGCAGCTAATTCTAATCATCTGCGTATCCATTGCGCATCCATTGCCAAAAGAACAAAAATTTATGATTGCGCAGTTGTGCTAAAAGAACGAATTACTGCAAGAACTACTATATATCCGATGTCTAAAAGAACAAACCCATATGCCATTGGTGTGCCATAGGAACATTTGAAAATCCACGACGCGCGTCTCACGCTACCGTGACGCGATCGTATCGATGTGCCTGTGCCGCGTTAGTATCCGTTCCGAGTTATCGCGCTGAGACACCGGCGCCCTGTGTGTTCGAAATACCGATTGCGACTCGCGCCGTCGCTATTATCTTCATTATATTACTCATTTTATGTACAGTATTATTCATTTTATTTACAGTATTGTTCAGAGTTATCTGTTTTTCGTATCGTATTGTATGTAATAAAAAGTATTTGTTTCACTTTATGATACAGGTCTATGCATTATTTGTAAATGCCTTCTTTCTCCGCAACGAACCTTTTTCGTTCCTGGCCCGATTTAACTTGTCCGACGAGCTATTCCGCGCAACGGAAATTAGGTTGTTTCAAATAATTTTCGTATTAAGCATGAAATTAAAGATTAAAATTATAAATATTTGATATTTGATATTGCAAGTAGAAAATTGATCACAGCGCAGTGTCGGTGACACCCAATATTAATATTGCACAAGGTACGTCATAATATATGTATTTACACATGATAAAAAAATATTTTATGGTTATGTTTTTCTTTATAATATATTAAAATATCTCTTGGCTTAAATATAAAGTCCAATGCTTGGTCCAGCGGTATTACATAGAACGTATTAGAAACTTGGATCCCCGCTTGTCCTAGTTTTTAGCATGACAAATCGGATCTCCTAATGACTACTTAAGGCATAACTTAGTGCTCAATGGCTTTTGTACATAAAATTTATGTACTTACTTCTTAAATTATTGTATACCATTAATGTGTATTATATTTTGTGTGTATAACATATCAAAACTTTGCATCGTAATATCTCCAATCGTAGGGCACGCAGAGAAAAAAATAAAGACACTTTCATTATATATTTGGAAGTTATCAATTAAGTATACTAAAAACTTGAATGATTCAGTTCTTATTGAGATACTATAGTTAGAAAAATCTCGACGGTTCACGTAAAGATACATGGCCGGTTTCGCGCTGACATATTGCTGCGCGTGTCTTAGCGCGAGATACTATCGTGTCTTCTGATAATCTCTTTTTGATGAAATTATCTCGCTGTTTATGAAAAATTCCCTCAAGTAATGGCATTTAACTGAAGCTCTAGTAAAATATCATTTATGTTCACGGTATAGATCCCTGTTTGCTTATAAACCTGCAGGAACACACGCGAACTTATATAAACGCGCATATACACATGGACATGCGAGATTCAATGCGCCTTTCAAAAAGAAAGAAGCAAAAGAAGTAGGATGTCGATAGTATTTCTCGCGACTTCAAAATGGAATGATTTGACGCGCGTTACGCAGAGAAATATCACCTTCAGCAGGTATCACCTTCAGCAATTCTATTTAAGACTCTAAGACTCAAGTAAAGCCTTTTCTGTCTTTTCTTTTTCTCCGTCCCAATTCATACTCCATGCAAGCCACTGTCTTGCGCTTCAATTTACCTTCCCGCGTCATGATGGCGATGGTAAGATTTAAAGAGCCGTCTACATAAGTCGCAAACGCAGAACGCAGTTCGTAAACGCATTTGCGACAGCCAAAAGCTATTATTAGTTTACCATTGATGCTTCTGATTGGCTGTGGCAAATGCGTCTGCGAACTGCGTTCTACGTTTGCGACTTATGTAGACGACTCTTAATAAAGCCCCCGGGATGTGCTACGTTATGCATTGTATGAAATTTATATAAACACGACCATTCGTTCTGAAGAGTCGGTAGCCTCTCACTCTCTTTCCCTTTTCCTGCACGTCACGCTTCACCATCGCTTGAAATTCTCATGTAGCTGCCAAGATTAAGCTCCTTTATGACTTTTTAATATTGATCCTTGAATTAACAACGCAGTATCCTTATATCGAGCTGTGCGGTTGATCGTGAAACGATTGTCTCTAAATTCTCGTTATTTTAAAAAACTCAATGCGTAGTTGTACGACTCGTTTAAATGCAATTCCGAGAATGCGCAATATACATTATTTAAAGCTTATAAAACAACTTTGTGACTACTTCTTTCTGCTTGTTAATAAAAAATGAGGACTCTAATACGCATACTTCAACTCATTATTTTCACATATAACCAGTAGAGATACTCCGGCACCTTTGATTTCCGCGTCGCAGTCACGTGAGCATTCGCCATGTTAACATTTGAAAAATTCAAGATCGAAAGAGGATGTAATGTTCCATAGTCCATTGCTTTGCTCTAAAAAACATAATTAAGGATGCCGTGTAGTCAATGTAAAAATATTATCTTTTTTCAAAAATTATATTTGATTATTTTTAAGTTAACCTAGCATAAACTACTTAATTTTTAAATCATAAAAATTTATCTTACGATATCTTTTTCTGGAATAATGAAAAAAAATGTGAATTTTATTATTATTACTGCATTGTTTGATATACTGCACGTAATATAACTTTTCTTTTTTTTATCTATTTTTTAGAAATATTTACGGCGCAGCTCTTAAATTGTCTTCTTTTACCATGGATATCTGCTCACACGGGATCCGTGTAATATGTACATTCTTGTCATCTTACATTTCATTAGATCCGGCCCACAAACAAAAGCTGCGCATACATCATACCTGCGCGAACACGCATTTTTTCGCTAAGTGTCTCTATTGGTTATACTGTGCAATTTCTCTGAACTACTTATGTGTGTGTGTGTGCGTGCGCGCGCGTGCATGCGTGCGTGCGTGCGTGCGTGCATGCGTGCGTGCGTGCATGCGTGCGTGCGTGCGTGCATACGTGCGTGCATGCGTGCGTGCGTACGTGCGTGCGTACATGCGTGCGTGCGTGTGGCGTGTAAGTAATGCATTCAATATAGTATACACACACAGGGTGTAGAAAAAATCTCGGACCCTTTAAATATCTTGAAAAGTAATCATTTTTTAGAAAAATGTTTTATACAAAAGTTCTAGGATTGAAAGTGATCTATTGAATGATTTTATCAATTTGATCTTGGATGGCGCCACCAAGATCAAGTCAAGGTCAAATCGATTTTTTTTAAACAAAACATCCTATTTTTTATTTTAAAATCTAATAGCTGAGGTCGGGAGTTTTCTAAAACACTATAATAAAGCTTGTTTTTAATCAGTACTTTTCAAGTTATGAGAGTTGAAAGTTACGGAACCGCGGCATTAGCATTACCTAAGCTAAGATGCTCGTATTCCTTTTAATGATGCGAGGATAAAGTGGTCATAGGAGGTCTTACGCAAACGACAAAACTTTTCACTCAATCTTTTAGAAATAAAGACAATGGTATATCTAAATCAACTGCCATTCGTTTGAGCATTTGTCATTCCTTTAACCCAGCTCGCTCTTTTTTAACCCTTATCTATCAGTTTTTAGTTACTTTCTCTAGACCTTGGGTTTCATTTTAAAAAATGTTAAAAAATGTTTCATTTTAAAAAATCGATTTGACTTGACCTTGGTGCCATCCAAGGTCAAATTGATAAGGTCAGTCAATAGATCATTTTCAACCCTACAACTTTTGTATAAAAACATTTTTCTCAAAAATGATTATTTTTCAAGATATTTAAAGGGTCCGGGACTTTTTCTACACTCAATATATATATATATA
>NW_017259577.1:956849-958949 GCF_001594045.1 Atta colombica | reverse complement strand
ACACACACACACACACACACACACACACACACACACACACACACACACACATATATATATATAATATATATAGTATATTAACATAAATAAATAGAGTGGGGATAGTTTTCTATAATTGATTAATACAGAATTATTATAAATCCGTTAATTAAAATCATATTACCAAAATTTAACCGCAATTGAAAGTTAAAATACATCTAAATATATAATTTGAAATATAGTTTTGTAAATTAATATTAAATGCGGTAAATGTATATAATTATTCAATAGGATAAGCGAAAATTAATAGTAATGTCACGTGTCCATAACATCACAACATGCAATTTATTGTACTCGAAAAATTTTTTATATCTGCTTATAAAACAAGTTCAACGCATTAATATGTAATAACGTTTTCTTTTGCGTGACTGTAGCTTAAAAACAGTATTAATAACGCTGGCGCTGATGCAACATCATTCTCTTTCTTAGTTCGCAATATTTACAATGTAACGCCACGGACCTTATTGCTATTTCTGCTTTCCAAGAAAAATATTGCCATTGCAAGGAAACAAGAAGAGACAGCTGCTTTTATATAGTTGAGTACCACAGCGAACACGAATAACATACATACATACACGAAGCGAAGAAACTGCGCCGATCTAATGTGCCGAGAAATACTGCGTTCCTCGCGCTCGTGCCATTCTTAAAGGCCTGTCTTCGCAGGAAACACACGTAGGCAAGTATGCGAAAATTGTAGTAAATATTTAAGTTACGTTTACTAAACGGTCCGCACTTCTTTTCGCTTTCTTCACGACGATGATCACTATGTATCGCGACGACATTTTCACGCTACAAAAATGCACAAAGCGCTAATTGCACACGAAGCAGTCGAATACAGTGAACTCTATTATATATTGGAGTGAGCCTTCCTTATACGAACTGTAGAAAACTGATGCCCGATGGGAAAAAAAAAGCAAACAATATTGGTCATTCTTTTCTATTTATGGTAGTAAAACAGTATTAATCAACGAATCCTTGATACAGAAAACAAGTACCAAGTTTACATCAGAGTGTCCTTAGTTAGGAATTAAGATACCTTCCCCTCCTCTCTCCTTCCTGGAGAGTTCGTTCCAACTCCAATATGTTATAAAGCTGTATTCAAATATGCACCACATTCATCCTTTTCTATCCGTTTTGAGTTCATTTCGTTAATTTTTCACAATTTTTCACAATCTACATGTCTACAGATATATTATACAGTACAATATACACTCTCCCCGAAAAAATTAAAGAGATTCTGAAAGAAGATGTAAAAAAAGATCCCGCATCTTGGCGTTAACGACTTAATTTTACCAAATTAAGTCGTTAACGTTTTTTATGCAGCCATTTATTTGCTTCATATTGGTTTTTTATAGTTGTTTTCAATTATATAATAATTTTTTAAAATAAATAATTAAGGTTTTTGCCTGTGAAATGATACGATGTGTCTGAATACAAACAAAAACAATTGAGAATTATTTTTTTTCATGTATTTTCAAATTTTTATATAATAATAATAATACAATTATAATTATTATAAAAAACTTGGTCGTTTAACTTGCCATTTGTATGATTTCGATTTTGTATCATGAACAATAGACCAATAGTATTCACCAAGCATGTCTCATATTTTTTCCTTTGAAATTTTCTCAATGATCGCAATGTCTTGGAAAGCACTATGTTCATCACTGAGTTCACCCAAATTTGGTGGAAAAAAATTCAAATGATTGTGAAGAAAGTGTATTTTGAGCAACATGTTAACTTTCACTGCATGAAAAGCCGAAAGCATTTTAGTAACAATTTTTTTGTAATTGTCGGCTTTTTTATTGCTCAGAAAATTTTTGATGACGGTACCAAATCATTCTATCTCGTTTTTCTAATGTATTCAACATCTACATTCAGAATCTTTTTGAATTTTTCATGGGAAAAAACCTATGCTGTACAGTATTATATAAAAAGATATTTGATGATACTTAAAAAATGTTAACGACTTGATTTGGTAAAACGCCAAGATACTTTTTTTTTATATCTACTTTCAGAATATCCTTGATTTTTTGGGATGAAAAAAATCGATTTTTTTGT
>NW_017259577.1:950789-956749 GCF_001594045.1 Atta colombica | reverse complement strand
TATATATATATATATATATAATACACATGTAATACATATATTATACGAGTATCGACACCTGAGTCGTAGAAAGTGCTATTGAAAAAAACATAAAAAAAGGTCTCTGTCAAGAAATGAATGAAAAGCGGTCCATTTTGCGTAAAATGAAGAATCGGTTTATGTCGAAACGTACGAAGTATAGTTTATATCAAGAAAATAAGAAGAACAAGAAGTTCAAGTTCGCATAAAATTAGAAGGGTTTATATATATAGTATAGCGCAATATTCACTACTCATAAATTACACAAATTTAGTTATAGAAAATTATACATGAATAAATAATATATGAATAAATAAATGCGAGAAACAGGATTGAAAATCAAGACAATTTTCGTTCTCTCTTATACCACTATAAAATTTATGAGAAAAAATATATTACTCTATACAACCTCTATTTTAATTTTATGCGACTTGAACCGGCTTGAACCGTTCTTCTCATTTTCTCGATATAAATCATATTTCGTATGCATTTTGACATAGATCGATCTTCACGCCTTATGCGAAATAGATCACTTTTCATTCATTTCTTGACATAAACCTTTCTTCATGTTTTTCTTGATGTAACACCTTCTATAGCTCAGGTGTCAATACAAGATAGAAAAGGGCTATTCCGTCAGTTTCAACTTTAAAGTAATATGAAAATTTACGATAGCAAACAATATCTCTTTGCAGTGACGTGTTTATTATTATACAATCATGATTATTCCTTGAGGGCATAAACAGTTTTTATGTAATCATGTTCTGTTCAGAAACAAACATTATTGCAAGAAATGGACGAAAAAAAACTCCGCTCTATTCTATTATATATTAATATACAAAGTCATATAGTAAAAAAATTACATGGTGTACTCAATTTACAAGCTCTCTCTAAATCTCTGGCTCTCTCCATCTATGGACTGTTCTTATTCCTACAACTGTGAAATGTGAAACATGGGACGGTATTTATAGTCTACTTATTTTAAAACCGTCTTAAATATAATGACTTAAGATGTTAATACAGTCCTCGGATTGATTTATGACATCTTAAGATTGATTTAAGACAGTCTTAAATGTAAGAATCGACTATGAACATTGACTTGTTTCGCATCATAAAGTACTGAATCTTTTTTTGCACATGGAAAAATTCAGTACCAACTTCATGAAACAAAACAGGTCGATATTCATTCTTACATTTAAGACTAAAATTCATAAAAGTATTAAGGTATGATTATCAAAAACAATTTAAAGACTAGAATCTGACTGTACAACATAGAACGTTGGAAGAATGTTGTTGAGATAGTGCAATGTTGAATGTTGAAGTATCAATGTTTTATCAGTGTTGTATCTATATTCTTCAATATTGTTAATGTTGCTGCAACGTTGAAACAATATCGAACAAACTGGACCATAAATTTTTATTCATTTTTCTATATTGATTGTTAACATAACCTAGCATGCATAATATTTGTCAAGGCCATTGGAGGTTGTACTTCTTATTTTTAATTTTTATGTGGAAATGTCATTTTTAATGTAAGAATGAAAATAAGAGGAACAATTTCTAACAATCTTAATCTTAACAAATGTTATTCAGATCATGATCCTGAACAACATTTAAAAGGTTTTAGCCGTCGGTCGGACACCTTGGGTAATGACGGCAGTATCATAACCTTCAAGTCTCATAATTCGAAAACTTAATAAAAAATAATTAGATTATAGTATTTTGAAAAGTAATTTGAAACTCTTGACATCAGTTACTAGATTCTGGAATCAAAAGTAGGATGTTTCATTTTAAAAAATTAATGCGATCTTGACTTGACTTTGGCCACCCTAAGTCAGACTGATATAATCAGCAAATTGATCTTTTTAAATCCTACAACTTTTGTTTGAAACATTTGTTTGAATATTTTTTTAAAAAGCGTTATCCTTCTAAGAAAACCTGGACCCCGACCTTTTTTGAACATCTCGTATATATCGTATATAATAAAATATATCAACATATATTTTATTTTGTAAAAAATGAACAAAGACAGAATGTCATGTAAACAGAAAATTTAAATCATTCAAATTGATCTTTTGACGAGAGTTTCTAAACGATATCTATATGTTTACGCGAGAATCGGCCGTGCGTACAGAGTGCTCGTGCGTGATATTGTTTGTTTGTCCGCTGCACGACGTCGACTCGTAGGCTTTGTACACACAGTTATACATCCAATATTCAGTATTCATAAATCATCAAAGCAGTTCTCGTATGATCGCAAAAAGCATGTAGAGATAAATTCAGGATGGGTAACCGCTTAGGAAAATAAGGAAATTAATTCCCAAATGAAGTAGAAAGCGGGTTTTTTAAAAATTATTTTTTAAAATAATTTTGTCGTATATGTTCCGAAATATGATGTTAATTGATAATACTTATTTTAATAATAAAATTGAATTAATTAATATGACGTCGCATGAATTGCAACGTTTTACAGACATTGTAATTCAACAGACATTAGACGATTCTGCAATATCTCTTCGAGATTACATTGCTCTTACGAGATACATTGAATCTACATTTCGCGATGTTATTGCAATGTTGCAATTCAACGTTTCTGAGATATTGATTCAATGTATGCTATATGGATAAAGGGAATTGGAGAATTATTAAAAAGTTAATAATTTGTGAATTATTTAACATTTTATGTCAATATGTGCCAGAATAAAATGTAAAAGTGTGAAGAATGAAGTAAAATATCTTTTAATCCATGGGTTTTTTGATATCACTAAATACTTTTGCAGAATACTTATGCAGAATAATTAGAGGTATCATATTGTATAAAAAAAAATCATATCATTCCAATTAAAAAAGTAGAGATGATCTTCATATCATTTTGATGCCTCTATCAGGATGAAAATTATTATCAGCATATGATAACCCTCTTTACATTGAGTAATTTTGGTTAAATAAATCTTTTTCTAAATCTTATAGATTAGAAGATATTTTAGGTAATAATTATTGAGACATCCTGTATATCCTATATGGCTCATTAATCAATATCTCTGAAATGTTAAATTGCGCAAGTTGTAATAACATCGCGAAATGTATATTCCATGTTGAAGAAACATTGCGGATATGTCTAACGTTCGTTGAATTGCAATGTTTGTGAGACATAAAATATTTTTCGCGTATTAATTAATTCAATTTTATTAATAAATCAATTTTATTAATAAAATAAAAATATTATTGATTAACATTACATTTTGATAAAATTATATTTGAAAAAAAACGCTTTTCCCCTTATTTGAGAATTAATTTTCTTATTTTCCTAAACGATCATCCAATCTTGTACCTAATCTAATGATGCTTATCTCAATTGTACGGGAACTATTGTTTCGATGATCCACTCTGAATGATAGTAAATGTATAAAACTATGACATATAGATACGTAGAAAGATCACGAATCGTGCACATTGGATTGGTCAAACACAAACATTATTACACGCATGAGCATTCTGCATGCATGGCCGATTCCGTAAATGTATATTAGAAATGAGTTTCGTAAAAAGATCAATTAAAGTGATTTAAATTTTTTATTTACATGATATCTTATTATTGTTCATTTTTTACAAAATAAAATAGATTTTGACATATAATTTGTTCAATGTAGTTTCAACATTATAGCAACATTAATCAATGAGGAAAAATCAATAAAGATTTAATTTATGGTTCAATTTGTTCAATATTGTTTTAACGTTGCAATAATATTAACAATCAATGTAGAAGAATCAATATAAATATAACATTGATAAAACTTACACTTCAACATTTAAAATTGCAACATTTCAGCAACATTCTTTCAACGTTCTGTGCTATATGAATATGTGATATACAGATTGTCCCAGATAGTTTTTGCCAATCGCTTTTGTGTAGATAGAGCGGACTAAACTGAGTCGAAAAATTCTCTATCAGTTTGCAGTGCTCGCAATAGTGAGTGTTATAATTATTTAGTATTTAAGGATCTCGCGTTAAGTTAAGAATCGACCGGGAATCCTCGATATGGTATTATCGAATCGATTGAGATTTGTCTCTAGCGAGGGAGTGTTGACGCATGTGCAGACACTAGCGAGTTCATTACTTCAGCGAACAGATTCGAACCAATTTTAAAGTTTCTTTTTAATCTGCTTGAAATTTTGATTACGGTCCAAAGTAAACATTGCCGATCTAACGAAGTAATCAGAAGAAATCAAAATTACACAATATAACGAATATTCATTCAACTGTAATCAAAATTTACGCAGAATGGGTATATAGCTCATTCAATATCGTACAAATAAAAAAAACTTTAAAATTGATTAAAAATTACAGCATCGGCCGAATTTTTCCGCTTACTGTGTGGGATTTTGAAATTTAATTTTGCGTTAAATGTGATTTTTTTTTTATATATTATAGTCTTTTAACAGCTGATAGCAGTAAGTATAATAGGCGGATTCTAACTGGGCTTCTCTGAGGGGGTGAATGTGGCGCGGGAGAGAGGCCAGCTCGCGGAATCTCATCTCCAAGTGGCGGCATCTGTTTATGTAAATAATAATAATTAGGCCCTACGTTTAAGTAAACATAGAACTCCGGTCGATGGATTATATAAACATAATATGCGTGATGACGTTTCGCTATGCGTTCCGTATTTTTCACCGCCGCCGCCTGCCGCCCTTCCCAAAAATCCATCGATAACAAAGGTTTGTATATACTTACGGCAAATACTTACTATCTCTCTTCCTCTCGTCATCTTTCCCATCGCGTTGTCGCTTCCATTGTATTTTCTTCTCTCACGCAAAAATATTTTATTATGCTAATTTTAAAAGTATTTTATTATATTTTTTTTATTTAATGATTTAAATAGAATAGAATGATTTTTAAATAGAATGAACGCTTAATACGAGCGTGACAGTGGCTGATTAAAGTCTCGCTACAAATGCTTTAAAGCGTTTAATGGACCAATTAGAAGAAAGAATTTTACAAACTGACCAATTAAAAAACGCTTCAAAGCATTTGTAGCATTGCGTTGACTATACCCAGTATCATCAAGCGCGAAGATTGGCGGTGCGCGTATAGGGCTGCGATAATTAGAAAGGAATGAATAATGTCAATATACCCAGCTATATAGTTTAAATATGCATTTATTTTTATATATAACGTAGTTTTACGGTATATAATTCTTAGAATATTTATAAGCAGGAATTTTAATATAATTTAATTTATTGTAGTTAATTTTAAATTGAATTTTAAGCACCTGCTTCCGATTAGCAATATAATGTATATTTACTTTTTACATTGTTTATAATATTATCTAAAGCATAAACTATTAATTCACACTCAATATTGGATTTTTTTATTATAAATTTTGCGTAAAAAATCTAGCATCACATTTATCGATGATATAATTTTCATCTAAGAAGAGTATTACAAAATATTAAAATTTTTCATTAACGAGCGTTTTTTTCATTACTGGCACAGAATATACGTTCTCGACGCAATATTCGAGTTTGAACATGAAGAACACGGTTCTTCATATATAGATGGACAATATCGAGCAATATTAATTTGACTACATTTATGCATTTTTATCACAAAATCTTGGACCGACAATGATGAAGGTGCAACTGATTGCACGAATCGCTCAATATATCCCGTCTTTCGATGAAAGCCTGCTACATTGCACGAGGCAAGATTATGTTGTTACCTTGATTGTCGCCAATTAGTAGTTTCCACAAAAGATACAGGTCCCACGACGATTTGTAAGCTGTAGAAGTCAGTGTAAATATTCTTCCCAATATACAAAGTATATGATGGAGTTTATTACAAGAAGATGCTCTGCAGAAAAAGTTATATATATTTATATATATGTGTGTGTGTGTGTGTGTGTGTGTGTGTGTGTGTGTGTGTGTGTGTGTGTGTGTGTGTGTGT
>NW_017259577.1:898702-950730 GCF_001594045.1 Atta colombica | reverse complement strand
TGTGTGTGTGTGTGTGTGTGTGTGTGTGTGTGTGTGTGTGTGTGTGTGTGTATGGTATGTAAAATAGAGAAAAAAGGAAAACAGATAAACAAACTGTAAAGAAAAGGTATAAAAAAGGTATAAAAAATAATTTATAAAAAATAATTTATAAAATAAAAACTTACTGCTTATAAAACTCTTCATTTTGAATGTAAAATCTCATGGAATCATACATTCTTGGAAAGTGTATAGTAGCGATCCATCTGAACGACTGATGCAACAACATTGCCCGAGCTTTCTAAGTTTCCCTCCATCACGTATCTTCAGAAATGTATATGGAATAGTTCAACCAACAAGCAAGAGTAAAAAATGCAAGCGTTGATATGCGACAGCTTTGTTAGTGTAATAAAAGATTTTTTTTAAAGACATTCGACATGTTAATACGACATGTTCCGCGATGACATGAATATAACTTTGATACATTGCAACGTTGTCAAATAATATGTATAATATAAAATTTAAAGATTGAGATGCATTGCGATATTGTCAAATAATGCGCATAATGATATATGTCCCACCGGCTGTAGTTTTATACTCACCATAGTATTCGTGCTCTTTCTCTATCCATTGCGGTCCTATACTTATCATAGTATTTACATTCTTTTTTCTCCCGTTATAATCTCTCCCATGTTCTCTTTTCTTCTTGCTCACAATTTTATTAAATAAATATGATATTTGTTTTACGATTTTTTTAATGATATAACTTAGCAATGATTTCAATTTAGCAACTAATTATAATAATATTTTTAGTAAAAATACAAGCTGAGCGTTCCTAATTAACAAATCATTATAAATTATTATTAAGTAGCTATCAAATACTTATTGTACTACGTCGTACTACTGAACAGCTATCATATTATTAATTAATTCTAAATAACTATAGAGAAAGAAGATTCTTTTTCACTCGCGATAAGCAAAAACAGGTTTCAAAGTTACATGACAAGCAGTTAATATAGAAGGGAGTGAAAAAAATATTTTAAGATTATTGAGGAAACTCAGAAAGAAATAGAAATTAGAATTATAATTTCTTATTATTCAATTTTTATTTTAATAATTTGATTAACTTATTTGAGGAAAAATTGCGCGTCTTCTTACCATATATAATTTTAATTGCTGAATAGAAGGGAAAAAGAAGAAAGTAATTTAAAAAATTCAGTAATATATTTAAGTATCATATTACATTTTTTTATAAAATTAACATTAATTTATTTCTTACTTTAAATGTAATGCCATGTATATTATTCACATTCCATGATTGAAATTTCATCACAAACTTCACGCAATTTTTAATGCATCACATTTATTGTTAATACAATTTTGGCGTAGTAGTCACAAATTGTAGATATATATTCTCTTGCATGTGATTTTATTAAAAAGATATGGTATTTATTTTACGAGCTTTTATGATGCGATTTTACAATAGAATGATACGAGCACAATTATAATAATATTTTAATGGTATAAGACGATCTCTCTCTCTCTTTCTCTCTCTCTCTCTCTCTCTCTCTCTTCCCCCTCTCTCTCCCCCCCCCCTCTCTTTCTTAGCCGAACGCGCTTTCTTATTAAGTAATATAATACGAAGATAAAAAATGAAGAAGGAATGATGAAGAGATTAGGGAAAAGATAAATTTCTAAGAAATATATTTTTTAACATAAATTTATTTATCTAAAATTTAATGCAGCTTGTACAATATAATTTAAACCATAAAGTACTATACATTCTATAATAGAATTTTTATCATAAATTTTGTGCAAAATGTTTGCATCGCGTTTATTAGTAATACAATTTTGTCTTAAAAATGATATAAAATACTTGAATTTTTCACTAACATCATACTTATATTGACTTAATTTATATGCACGCATGCTCGACACATTGCTCGAGCTCAAATAAGAAGAATACGGTTGTTAATTTCATGTACAAGTATGTATCATACAATTTTATGTTTTTCGTACTTTAACAAGTTTTACATTCAAATCTTGAATTGCACGGTCTATGTTCACTGCTACAATATCAAATTATTGCTTAGTAATAACAATCATTTATTGTTATAATAGGATTAATTAAATTGTTGCCATATTCTGTCTCATTATTGTGATCGATCCTAAACTTTCTACATATATACAGGGTGCATCATCAAAATCCGGACAAATCGAACAATTTCTTTAAACAAAATGTTTTTAAAGAAAAATTAAATATTACAAAAAATATTTTTACATGGCACTTGGAGGATCCCTGTAAAGTACAATTATTCTGTACAATTATTCGATATATTCCTTATTAGCTTGAATGACCACCTCTATTCTCGGTCTGAAGCGTTCGCATGCACGTTGTAATGTGCGCTGTCCATGCCGACGAATGATGACGTTCAATAACATCTTCTTAATGACGTCACATTGGGATGTCGAGACTTGTGACCCTTTCAATTACGCTCCATACGTAGTAGTCCAACGGAAATTTAAATCTGGACTGGGAGGCCTGAATGGGAGCCGAGGCCAGCAACTTGACTTGTCCTGGCCTCAGAGAGCAGGCTTCTGTCGTATCTTTGATGTGTACGATTTGTATTGAAGGTCCTCCTCGGCAATTTGACCCATTGGCTCGCTTACACCAACAATCAATGCTAATTTTCGCAATGATTGTCCTGAGTCATCCGAAATCAGCGCTTTTGTTAGCCCTGAAATTGAGCCCTTTTAACGACTGTGGGGGTCCTCGCAGTGCGTTTTTTCGAGTGACTTTTCCTCGCTGGTACACTGGAACCTTCGTTGAACTGTTCTAAAGCCGTATATATTTGTCACATTATAAATGTTGATCTCGGGTATCCAAAGAACCGAATTATTTCCGTTGCTGAGCGCCCAGTGCGAAGCCCTTCGATGATCGTGGTTCTTCGATTATATTCCGCACTTGGTTTCAATATCGCGGCCATTTTGAGAATATGATTGTTTACTAAAAGGATTTTGTCGGACCAACAACAACTTCTGACGGAGGCATAATGTAGCGGAAAATTTAAATTAAAATTTATCTGGATTTTAGTGACATATATATATATAAATTCTTGTTGAAGCTTTACTTATTAGCATTTTACATTAGAAACAGAAATCTTTTATAAATAAAATTAATATTTCCTGTAATTAAATATTATAAGATAAATGTATAAGAAAAAAGAATTAAATAATAATAATGTATAATTATTATAATTAGGAAATAAAATTAAATAATTTAAAAACTATATGTAACTAATGCCGAATTAATCGTTGTATCTGTAGAAAATTTGTTATTGATCGCAATAATGAGACAGAGCTATATTTTGCAGCAAATTTTAAATTGAATTCTATTATAATAATAAATAATTGTTGTTATTAAACAATAATTTGGTATAGCAGTGAACATAGACCGTGCAAGAGCATTCGAAGAAATAATGCATTTATTTTTTAACAGTTTAGGTTGATCAACAATGTTGGTCTCTTATATCTTTAAAAAGAATTCATGACGTTTTTAAAATTACACGAGTAATGAATCTTCAAGATAATTTAGATTTTGGTAGCGAACGTTTGCACGGAACGTATTCGTTTTAACATTTTATATTTACTCATGCATTTAGAATTACATTCTTTTTTATTACGATTTGAAGATTCATATATGTAATATATTTAATGTGAAATTTACTAATGTTAAAATATAGAAGTATTACAAATTCTTCGGATTAAGTGAAAGAAATTCAGATCGTGTTGAGAGATGTCATGATACAATCGTTTTTGCATTCAATAAGAAATTACATCATAACTTATGTATTTATAAAGCATTAATTTAAAGAATCTTTAATGTAATAATAGTAAGTAATTGTAGTAAGTCTTTTTGTCTACTTACATTCAATAAGCATGACAATATTTAATAACAAATCGATTTAAGATCTCTTTGAAAAATCATTAAACACAATAACATAAAGAAAACACGCTTCTTTAATGCATGCCTAATTTGATCGTTTGAACAAGGATTTATCATTGAAAGGAAATTTATCGTGAAAAAAGTAACGATGTTGAGAAACGGAGCCATTCTCTTATAACATTTTTATATGTCCCATGTCATAGAACTTCGGACAAAATCCGAAAAGGATTTTCCTGACTGAATGCTTGTCATTATGAATTGTAATGGGAAGACAGAATGATTTCGTACAGCATGGTGAAACGCCTGATTATAATGACTGTAATTGATGTGGAAGAGAATAATGACAATAAGGCATATCATACATTAAAGGATTTAAAAAATACGAATGATTGGCTGATATACTCAATAGTGACATGATCATTGCAAACTTGATAGCAACTTATTAGCAACTTAACTATTGAAATCTTGGGTGCTGATTACGAAGATACAGATTCTTTACGTAATCTGGATATTACTAATACTGGATATTACTAATACGATGTGGAAATATGTTAAGAATTGTGCGTTACAGAATGTATTTAAAATATACAACTGGGGATCGCAATGCCAGAAAGAAATGTATCAAGTTTAAAAAATAAAGTATAAAATTGTTTTTTAAATAGATTTTGATTTCTTTTCCCGAAATTCATTTTTGAATGAGGAGCAGACAGATTTTATTGTCGTTGGCGCCGATCCCTTAGGTAAAAAAAATTCGATATCGTTAGAGTGTATTCTTATAATATATGTTAATTTGGTATCCTTCTACCACGTCGTAACTGTTCTTCAAAGTATAATGTATATAAAAAAATCTCTTCCATTTTAGGATATGTAAAAAAAATGTGAAAGGGAACATTGTTTAGAAGAGCTCCGAGCAACGTTATCGCATCAATAGTTCAGAAAACTTCAAAAGAGTTCAGACAGCTGTTGCTAATTATAAGTTCTCGGGGAAAATAAAATATCTCAAGCCATGAACTATTACGTTCAAATTCAACAGAATGAGGCCTACAAGAGACAGTAAGTTTTTTTTAATTTTGTAAAATATTTGCGTATTATATATATCTTTGCAAGATTTATTTTTACATGTTTTCTTTCTTCTTCATAGCGCATTTTCTCCCAGATTACGTAAAGAATCTGTATCTTCGTAATCAGCATCCAAGATTTCAATAGTTAAATTGCTAATAAGTTGCTATCAAGCAATGATCATGTCACTATTGAGTATATCAGCCAATCATTCGTATTTTTTAAATCCTTTAACGTATATAATATGCCTTATTGTCATTATTCTCTTCCACATCAATTGTACATCTTCGAAACCTCGCATGCTTCATATTTTGATGAGGAAATACGAGTATGTATTGATATTGGCAGCGTACAAGTTCCTGGACATTGGAATCTCATAAATAATTTTAACTTGTGCTGACAAAGGGAATGTAGTCGTAGTTCTTGACAAGTCTTATTATGAGAATAAAATGTTAGCATTCTATTTTCCGACAACAATACATCTTAATAAAAACTAACCCTTAATAAATTGTTGTAGAAAATTTAAAAACGTTGTTAAAAACATGGAAAGATTATGACTTAATTCCTCAATTCATCTATAATTTTTTAAATGCAACAGTACCAATATTATCAAGAATTTATGGATTACGCAAGATACATAAAGAAGATTGTTCGTTATGAATTATTGTATCTTCCATAGATAGTCCATTACACAACTTGGCTTCATCTTTACATAAAATATTAGATGAAAATTAGATAAAATAAACCTAATAGTTTGTTAAAAATAGTTTTCTTACAAAAGAACTATCTAAAGTAACTCTATCAGATAACTCTTTCTTAGTGTCTCTAGACTTTGTTTCTCTGTTCACCAATGTCCCATTCGATTTAATAATAAAAAATATTGGTAGGCGATGGTTATATAGACAACAACATTTCATTATCAAAGGAAAAATTTTTTAAAACTATTACCTTGATTCCACTTATTTTTGCTTTAACGACGGGTTTTATAAACAATCTTTTGGCGTTCCTATGAGATCTCCGTTATCACCAATTGCAGCAGATCTTGTGATGAAAGATTTAGAAGAATTCACAGTTGAGAATTTATCGTTGGAAAGAAATTTATTGCGAAGGAAGGCAGTGTTGAGAAAAGGAGCTATATTTCTCTCATTACATTTTTACATGCTTCATGCCGTGGAATTTCTTGACAAAATTCAATAAGTATTGCGCTTCCTGGCTGAATGCTTATCATCACGGATTGCAACGGGAAGACGGAATGATCCCGTATAACATGATGAAACGCCTGATTACAATGGCTGTAATTGCGGAGAGAATGACGATAATAAAGCTGTTATATACGTTAAAGGACATGAAAAATGCGCATGGCTGTGTGATATACTCGATAGTGACGACTTGACAATTGAGAGTCTGGATGCTTATTATGAAGATATAGATTCTTTAAGAAATCTTGATATTATTAATACTGTACGATGTAGAAAAAAAAATAAATTGTGCGTTATTTAAAATATACAACTGTTTGTCGCAATGCCAGAAAAAAAATATCAAATTTAGAAAAATAAAGTATGAGATTTTTTTTAAATGCATTTTATAATTTGGTAATTAAGAATCTATCAATAATGATAGTTGTTCAGTAGTATGTATATAGTTCAATAAATGTTCGATAGTTACTCAATAACAGTTTTAATAATGATTCGATAATTAGGAACGCTTGGCCATTTATATTTCTAAACATATTATCAGTTGCTAAATTAAAATTATTGCCGAATTATATTATTAAAAAAGCGTAAAATCAAATATCTATTTAATAAAATCGTTAATAAAATCGCAAAAGAAGAAAAAAATAGAGAGCGCAATGGGAAGAAGAGAGAGGGCAAATAATAAGTAGGACTGCACGAATGGAAGAGAGAGAACTACATCTTACAATGGATAGAAGAGAGAGACAATAGGTTAGAGAAGGAGAGAGAGAGAGAGAGAGAGAGAGAGAGAGAGAGAGAGAGAGAGAGAGAGAGAAGGAATGAAACCTCTCTTTCCCTCTAACTCGGACTCTCGGTGAGGGCCTAGCATCTGTGAGGCACTTTTCCTCCCTTACTCCCTCACACACACACACACACACACACACACACACACACACACACACACACACACACACACACACACACACACACACACGCACACATCATATATGTATACACACGAACATAGTGAGTTAGAAGCCCTATATTTGTCCTATTTCAGTACTCAAATAAATTCACCCAGTTTGTCAGTTGATACAAAATCAGAGCTCCCTTTGTCATTCTCGATCTTTCAGAAGATCTTCAATTATTCCTTTCCTTCTCCTCCTTTAGATCGCCTCTCTTTCATATCAAACAGAGACGGGGATCAGCTTTTTAGATTTTATTCCCCCCCTCCCCCCTCCAACGAAGGGGATAGACCGTTTATTTTCCTGGAAACGCCCTCCCTTACACCATTCTACACAAGCACCTAGTCCCAATGTACTCCTGCACTACTTTCCTCGCCTCCAATTCCCAATATCCCTAGTTTTCTCTTCTCTTATCCACACACATACACATACACCAATTTTGCCTGTATATGAAAATCTCTCCGAATTAAGTAAAATGCAACAAACACACACGTCCACATCTCTATAACTTTCTTAGCTTAGACAAAGCATTGTAATTTATATCAAATATAAACTGTAAAGAAACTTAGTAATAATATGTTTTTTTATAAATGTAAGTTTTATAAATGTAAGTTTATATGAAACTTAGTGATAATGTTTTTCTTTTAATAAATGTAAATTTTATATTATAAATGAAGATCCTGTCAGCTTTCATTTATTTTAAACCACCACTATTTCATTCCTTCTAATACCTGAGTTTGCACAAGATCTAATCCCATCAAAAAGATTAAGTTCCTTGACCCAAAAAGTAGGACCGACGTCGGAACAGGAACATTTTTTCGGGATGTAAACCCATATTCTGGAATCAAAAAGGTGCATATGATTCACAATTGTTCATCTCTGTGCGTATATCTATGAGATTGAGTCTAAACGTTCTTCCATACTCTCTCCATTCTCCCTCACTGTCTCCTTGATCAAATTCTCAATTTAAACGTAATAGCCATATTATAGAGATTTTTTTTTAATATATATATACACAGCAAAAAATATTTGTACAATGAAATTTATTATAAAAAAAGTCTTATTTGTAGAAAATAAACATTAATTAGCAATTTTATACAATGAATACATTCTGTTCTAACATAAATAAACGAGCTTCGTATGTATTCTTGATTTTAGAAGCTAAAAATTTCTTGTCTATACGAATACTTTTTGAGCATTTAAACAATACAATTATTAATTTTCACTTATTTTTCAGATAATATATTTTGTATAATTAATACTAATATTTTTGATATATATATAATTTTAAGAAATATAGTCTATTTTATTCTTTAGGAATTGTTAATTATCCAACAGAAAGTGATCATCAATTAAACATTGAATCGACATCAAATTAAGTTGAAATCATCATATTTATATCGATTTGACATCAATTCGACTCATTTCTCGCTGGATAATATTTATTTTTTAAAAATATAGTTTTTTAAAAAAATATTTTCTCTGTACGAATACTTTTTGCACTTACTGTATAAATGTATTAAGTACAACTTCGCTTCCGCCGTTTTCCTATAGATGACTTTAGCGGTAAGTGGTGGTCGAAATAAATAAATCATAGACGTCATACAATAAACTTGGGCATCTGTCAACATAAAAACATTAGTCGATTTGTGTCTGCATCATAAAGTTATTCTCGATTGAAAATGTCAGTTTACGAGCCAAATTCTCGTCATTTGCGGGAGGTTTTAATTTTTTGCTTCAATATGAAGAAATCTGCGGCTGAGGCTCATCGAATGCTCTCAAATACTTATGGTGAGGCCGCTATTAGTGAAAGAACGTGTCGTGAGTGGTTTCAACGCTTCAAGAACGGTGATTTTGACGTCTAAGGTTATGCTTTGTATTTGGTGGGACCAGCTCGGCGTAGTGTATTATGAACTGTTAAAACCGACTGAAACAATCACAGGCGATCAGTATCGAACGCAATTGATGCATTTGAGCCGAGCATTGAAAGACAAACGGCCGCAATACGAGAGACACGTGATTTAATATTTATAAAGTGATTTTGCAGCATGACAATGCTCGACCCCATGTTGCGAAAGTGGTCAAGACATACTTGGAAACGTTGAAATGGGAAGTCCTACCCCACCCGCCGTATTCTCCAGACGTTGCTCCCTCTGATTATCACTTGTTTCGATCAATGGCACACGGCCTGGCTGACCAGCACTTCCGGTCTTATGAAGAAGTAAAAAATTGAATCGATTCGTGGATAGCCTCAAAAGATGACCAATTTTTTCGACGCGGGATTCGTACGCTACCCGAAAGATGGGAAAGTAGTGGCCAGCGATGGACAATACTTTGAATCATAAATATATAACCAGTTTTTTACAATAAAGCCTCGAATTTCGGAAAAAAACGGCGGAAACAAAGTTGTACACCTAATATAATAAATATTTGTAAATAATTATAAATTTTACATTTAGAATCCTGATGCTAATAAGAATACAGAATGACAGATACAGTCAGATACAGATTATTAAAATATTAATTGGAAAAAAAAGTTCGAATGATACTATTTCAGTATCTTCAAACTCAGTTGAAAGGATACATGAGCAGGTATATGAGCATTTTTTGTGGATTTTCGAACTTTAATTCGATTTGATTTTAAACAGAAAATTCCTCTGCAAGTTGTGATTTTTTTCAATTCATATGCTGATAGGTAGAATTTGAAGGAATTTATAATTCAATGCAATTCAGCTTCCAAGACATTTTATGCTGTAAAAGACAGTTCTATGTTTTTAAAAGATGATTCAGATGAAATGATGTATGTATGAATTAAAGTCATTTTATTTTTGAGAATATCTTTTTATTATTATTCACAATGTTTTTAGGAGAACTCTTCAAATAACATATTCAATTCTGATGATGTGTAAGTAATTACAGTAGATTGCAAAATCGAGAAATAAATGAATTTTGTAATGAATTAGCCCTCTATGAAAATTTAAAGTATAATGCTCAACTTTAGCAAAATATTCATAATGAAAAAAATTATGAGAATCAACAGCAGCATAGAAATGACGAGGTGAAAATATCTTTTTGGATGTGTGAAAAGCATTGCATTAAAATACTTAAGTTACTAATTTTAAAGGAAATATTGAAGTTATTTCTTTTTTTATAAGTGAGATTGTTTTTCTAATATATATTACCCTGGAAAGCTGATATCAAAATGATATCAAAATGAAGTAGCTTGCTGTCTGGATAGTTAATATTTTAGAATATTCCAACAATGTTGCAACAACATTGCGTTGAAATGTTCCATAATGTTTCTTGCTTACTGAGATGTATGTATAGATATGTATATTACAGAAAAATAGAAAGATAGAAGTCCCTTGTATAATGGAGCTCAAATATCTGCAGAGGAAAGTAATATTTTAGTTATGAGCTTTATCATTAAATGGGATTTGGAAGATAAAGGAGTCGAACATCTTTTACAACTAATCGATTGTCATATGCATGTATCTTTACTGAGTTTAAAATACTTGTTCTTAAAAAAATTTCCTACTTCTCCCTCTATGAAAATAACATATGTTTGTCCTGAATGTTCAAATTTACTGTCTCCGAATATTGACAAAGGAATTGAATGCTTATGTGATCATTACAATTCTATGAAAAATCTGAAAGATGATGGTAATTTCTTCCTTTATGTATTAGTGATTAGATACAGCAAATTATGAGCAATAGTGAACTTGTAAATCCATTAAAAAGAGTGTCAAGAAAATGATGTAGTTAATGGTAAAGTTTATAAACGTCTTAGAAATAAAGGTGTTATTTACGTTACACATATAACATTATAATGGAACACATGGAGTAAAATCATTTAAATCTTCTAATCTAAATGTATGGCCTTCTAATCTAAGTGCATAACCTAAGTGTAAGGCAAGTTTGCATTAATGAACTGCCTTTCAATATTCGCAGGGATAATATGCTTTTCAGTGGATTATATTAAAAGTAAAGCCAGTAATAAATACATTTATGAAACCATTTGTAGATGAGTTGGAAAGTTTACACACAGAGAATATTGTTTGTAATGTTTCTAGAAGAGAATACCTTGTAAATATAAGTTCATATATTATTATTGTCAATAGACTCTGTAGCTCGACCAAAACTGCAAGGAATAATGCAGTTCAATGAAAAGTACGGATGCTCATTTTGTCTGCATCGTAGCAAACGAATAAAAAAAAGAGAAGAGGTAGTGCTAGGATGTATATTAGAAGCGTAGGGAAGTTAAAGTCCACAGAGCAACATTAAGAACTTTAGAAATTAGATGATTACATGATTACATTAGATGATTAGATGATTATAATAATACACAGAAAATAATATACAGAAAAAATAATACATTAGAAAAAAAATCACATTCAAAGTGAAAGTATTTTATTATTGTTGCCCATATTTAATATTATTTGATCCTTTATATTCCGGATTATATGCATGCTTTTGTTGAAGTAGTAACGACTTTTCTGAAATATTGGACTAATTATAAAAACAAAGATAAGGATTATTATTTGAACAGTAATAAGAAAAAAATTTTGAATGACAGAATTCAGTCAATAAAGTCACTAGTAAAAATAACAAGACCTCCACGGAAAATTGATGAGTTCAATATATGAAAGGAATCTGAGTTACGTAGTTTCCTCTGTATTATTCCTTAGTATGCTTGAAGGAACTTATACCGTTCAAGTGAACTTGAAGCATAGTTCTTTTTGTGTACAGTATGACAATTTTTCTCAAAGAAAAAATTGATAACTATGAATTTGAAAATGCTACAGCTGCTCTGATCAAATTTGTTGATAATATTATAATTGTTTATCCAGATTGTTATTCATTATATACTTTTAATACTCATCTGTTGCTTCACATGCCAAAGGTAGTAAAGGACTTTGGAGGACTTTGGGTTTCTTCTACATTTTCTTTTGAACATTTTAATGAAGTTTTGGCATATCTTATAAAAGGAACATGCAGTGTATCTCAAATGTTGCTCTTTTTTACGATTATGTTTCACATTTAAGTACAATAACTTTTATCGTAATGTTCTCAGTCAGAAAAAAAATTATATGAATCTATTATGGAAAAACTATTCCAGTCATAATCTGTCTTGTATCCAATATTTTAAGCTTCTTGAAGCTATTTGGAGCTTCGGAAAATTATTCTCTGTCTTTAGTGGAAAAGAATATACAATTTATTCAGGAATATCTTCAAATAAATATAAAATATACTGTTCGTTTCTTTAGGCGACTATTTTTAAATTTTTTTCATTGTCTTTCATGCAAATGCCTATGGAGACTCACTGTGAGAAATAATAGTATAGCCAAAATGAATAATAGTATTTTTCTAGATATTGCACGCATTTTAATTATTGACTCAGAACAAAATAATTGTATAATATTAGGAGTTCGAAGCAAATTAGGAGAATCTTTGTTATGATAGAGAACTGAACATATCATATAACAGCATTCATACGTGTTAGAAATGGACGAATAATCTGTGACTTACCTCAAAATAAATAATATCAAAATATGTTTGTATTTCATACAGTAATGCTACATATATTATGCCATTAATTAGTCAACTTCACTAGAAAGAGATTAAGGAAAATCTTGCATATAGAGTCCATAAGGAAAGATTGCAATAAAGTCAAGTGTCCTTTCTATAATCTATTATATATACTTATATATTTTGTAACTTATTTCTCTTTACTTATACCTATTTTCTATTATATATATATTTATTAGGTGTACAACTTTGCTTCCGCCGTTTCTTTCCGAAATTCGAGGCTTTATTGTAAAAAACTGGTTATACATTTATGATTCAAAGTATTGTCCATCGCTGGCCACTACTTTCTCCCATATTTCGGGTAGCGTACGAATCCCGCGTCGAAAAAACTGGTCATCTTTTGAGGCTATCCACGAATCGATCCAATTTTTTACTTCTTCATAAGACCGAAAAAAGTGCTGGTCAGCCAGGCCGTGTGCCATTGATCGAAACAAGTGATAGTCAGAGGGAGCAACGTCTGGAGAATACGGCGGGTGGGGTAGGACTTCCCATTTCAACTCCAAGTATGTCTTGATCACTTTCGCAACATGGGGTCGAGCATCATGCTGCAAAATCACTTTATCGTATCTCTCGTTGTATTGCGGCCGTTTGTCTTTCAATTGCTTTCGATACCGATACGCCTGTGATTGTTTCAGTCGGTTTTAACAATTCATAATACACTACGTCAAGCTGGTCCCACCAAATACAGAGCACCTTGGAGCCGTGAATATTCGGTTTGGCCGTCGACGTGGAAGCATGGCCGGGAACTCCCCATGATTTTCTGCGCTTGGGATTATCGTAATGAACCCATTTTTCGTTCCCAGTCACAATGCGATGCAGAAATCCCTTCCGTCTTTGCCTTTCAAGCAGCTGTTCACAAGCAAACAAACGCCGTTCAACATCTCTCGGCTTCAATTCGTACGGCACCCAATTTCCTTGCTTCTGAATCATTCCCATGGCTTTGAGGCGTTTTGAAATGGCTTGTTGAGTCACTCCCAATGATCGTGCCAATTCTTCTTGATTTTGACACGAGTCTTGCTCAAGTAATGCCTCCAATTCTGCATCTTCGAAAACCTTCTCTCTTCCACCGCTATGCCGGTCTTCGACGTCAAAATCACCGTTCTTGAAGCATTGAAACCACTCATGACATGTTCTTTCACTAATAGCGGCCTCACCATAAGTATTTAAGAGCATTCGATGAGCCTCAGCCGCAGATTTTTTCATATTGAAGCAAAAAATTAAAACCTCCCGCAAATGACGAGAATTTGGCTCGTAAACTGACATTTTCAATCGAGAATAACTTTATGATGCAGACACAAATCGACTAATGTTTCTATGGGGTTATGTTGACAGATGCCCAAGTTTATTGTATGACGTCTATGATCTATTTATTTCGACCACCACTTACCGCTAAAGCCATTTATAGGAAAACGGCGGAAGCAAAGTTGTATACCTAATATTATATTTTTTTATAAATTCCATACATACATAAACTTTTTTTCCTTAATATCGTTATCATTTATATCAATATTTTAATTAATTGATATATGTAATTGTTATATCTCTGTTTTTTTATCATATGATAATTAATTACAATTTTTTTATTAGGCTTACATTTAATTTTTTAATCCTTGATTATTTTATAGAATATAATAGAAGTGAAAATGTGTATGTGATGATCAAATAAATGTAACCTTTATAATTGGCAATAATTTCGTAAAATGTATTGTTTTGCCGAAAAATTATATAAAAAAATGAAATATTTTTCGCAAAAAAAATGTTACTTTGTAAAATATAAAATGTATTAAAATTGAAAGGTGAATACATTCAAATGTCCTCTAAATATCTTTAAGGCATCGCAATCCTTAATAAAAATGTAACTAAAATAATATCACCTTTCAAATTCACCTTTCAATTTTAATACATTTTATATTTTACAAAATAATACATTTTTTTGCGAAAAATATTTAATTTTTATATAATTTTTCACTAAGAATTTAGGATATCCCTCGGATAAAGTGTACTGTAGTTAGAGAATACAAATTCTATAAG
The DNA here is from genome assembly GCF_001594045.1 of Atta colombica. Taxonomy (NCBI): domain Eukaryota; kingdom Metazoa; phylum Arthropoda; class Insecta; order Hymenoptera; family Formicidae; genus Atta; species Atta colombica. Next base: position 935,992 of record NW_017259577.1, on the reverse strand, counting down.
ATGAAACAAAAATAACAAAAAAGATAATTTTAAGAATAAACTTTAAAGTACTACTAGTTTACTAAAACTATATAAGATGGATATTCTGAAAAATTTATTTTATTAGAACTTTATACTTAGAGATCAAAGATTATAGAAAAATTTTAAATTTTAATGTTAATTTAGAATTACCTAAGATTTATTGAAATTATTTTAAATATAAAATGTATCTTTTCATTCCTTATAATACCTAAAGACAATTTTAAAGTTTTTAAAACATTTGATTTGTCTAAGATTCTTTTAAAATTATTCAAATACTTTAAAATTGTTTCAATCACTTTATATTAACTTAAAAATTTTTAAACTTAACTTTTACATTTGAATGAATATTTTTAAATCTTTAACTTTTTTTAAAGTAAATTTTCCCAAGGGCTATTATTTTTACATACGCATGTATGTATTGTATACACAATACATATTCTATCTTTATACATGTTGTTAAAAATAAAATTATTTATTTATCACTACGTGCGTGCGTGCGTGCACGATTTGTAACGCGTACCGTCAACAGGTGCTACATGAATTTCATGCTTGCATTAAAGATTACGCACTCTCGAATGATTATTTAAAGGCGTGCGAAACCGCGAATTGCACAGTAGCAAAATCTGTATCTCGCGCTATGTCATCCTTCCGATATTCGAAACTTGAGCGATGAGCAGTTGCATATACCAAAGGTCGTACTTTTACGTGTGTATGACGACTACATCGAATACGTGAAGGCAAATTCGGAGGTTAAAATCTATCGTCGCTGCGACTATAATCAGCCAGCGGACACACATCGACGGTTCCGCACTTAAAATAAAGGAGCGAATATCGGAATCGCGCAGTGGTCTGTTGAAAAGTGCTTCCTTTTGAATTACGTATTTCGGGCTATCAGTTTTGCGGCCCGGGCACTCGGCTTACGAAGCGATTAGAGGTGACGCGAGCATAAATCCGCTGGACACGGCGAGAACACGACATTGCGTATTCTCAGAACAACGATCTCATCGATAGACACGCGGCAGACCGATAAAACGCTAGGACACGTCGCGAGAGATTCGATTCTGAGCGACAGAGCCGTCGCTGCTGTCGTCTGGGTAGTAATGAAGCCAAAACCAAGATCGGCATGGGCATGAAACCGAAGAAAAAGACGACGAGGAAAAAAGCGACAAAAAAGCGGACTTTCGACGGCGGACGAGGCGGTGCGTTATCATTTCTACCAATATTGATGCGCTCGAGTCCTTGATCGGCGGAGCAGCCAGCGTGGCGAAACTGATATAGACGCCAGCAAAGTCGCGCGACGTCAGCTTGAAGAACTTCAACGTCACGATCACGCGAACATAGCCGCAGACTGTATCTCGCTCTGTAAACAAATACGGATGCGGATTATATCTCGGCCATTACAAACGCGGATAAGGTGTAACTGCAAAGAAAAAAAACGCCAAAGGAAAATGCCGACTGGCGCAAGTACTAATGTGCAATTGAACGAACTTGTGAGACATATGCGCGTACTTTAGAAACGTTTTCATGCGTAACACGTTATTGACGAGCGGCGCGCGCCGAAACGCGCGAACGAAAGCGATATCGTGAATCTGGACGATGCGATGGGGCCTAGTACTCACTGAGTAGCGTACTCGAAGAGGAACAATCGCGTCGTGTACTTTGACAGCTTCGACAGGTAATCTTTGACTGGTCAAGGAATTGGTGGAATATTTCAGGAACTATGACGATAAAGTATAATCGGACATCCTATCAAATGTACGATCAGAGCTTCTGCAGATGTGTCTGCGATTTCTATAAATGATAAACGCGCGTGAATTTAAAAAACTCTTCGAGATGGTGTAAAGCTCAATATTAATCCAACGGTTTTTTCATCATGTCGTTCACGCTTATATTGAGAGGGAAGAGAACCATTTTCGCGGCGAAGTACATTCCCGCCATAGACTTGAGTGACGGTGATTTCTGACGTCTGGATTTTTCCGTCTGGCGATTTTTGGGACTTATCAAACGATATCGAAATGTGAACAAATCAAACAACAAATTTTATTTCAAAGATGACGCGAAAATTACAATTCCCAAGGATTCATAGTGCGAGACATAAATGAATTTTTGAAACGCATGATTTTACAATATATCCACACCGAGTCAAGTTTGAAACCGTTGGCGTAATGCGTAGTAACAATATTAACAACAACACCGATGATGATGATGATGATGAGAGTGAATACCTGATTACGTTGCGCATACTGCAACACGATGAGATATAAGATTAAATATGCATACAGAAACTTTGGCAAACCCAAGCATTCGATCGCTGGGATTCTCGAAGCGTATACTGCGACCACGAAGATGACATGTCGATCAATATAATGAACGTAAATGTTATTCGCGTAGAGTGTGATGTGACAGCGGGCGCGTACAGCAACGACAAAAGCACACACATGATACACGAATTTTCGCTGAGTCCACGCTCGTTTTTATATCCACCAGGATATAAAAATCAGAGAGGTTGGCACAGATCATTTATCTGCCGATCATCGCACGGAGCATTATCTAACGATACGCATCGTCGATCAGAATGGACGATTACTCGATTTTCGAGGAGAAGAGAGATAGCACGTATGACGACGAAAGTGATAATATGAGCGTGAGATGCTCGTGTTAATCGGAGCGCACGCAGAGAGATAACGCATTCTTTACAAGGCCGGTAATGTCACAGCTCGATAACACTCGTTCATTCAATTGCATCAGGAAGAAGAAGCTCAGCGTGTCGAACGTTACATTTTTAAAGTCTTTCGGATTCAACGCAACATATGAGATGACTGATATCCTAAACAAAGATGAGCTGGTCTTCGACGATCATATCGTCAAGACCATTTCGATTGAAATTCACATGTATAATCCGTTCGCCAACACAATGTTCGGATACAGCGACGAGATAATACTCATACAGCAAGAGGATCTGTACACTACCGAAAGTTTTCTATACGTCGAGGAAAAATTGTCAAAGAACAAAGGATCCAGGGTGCTAACCTGGCATTGGGAAATAATTGCGTCGCATTCATATTCGATGAAATTCAATATAAACTCAACGGTGTGAAGATTAACCGTAACAAAAATGTGGGTATAACTAGCACGCTTAAAAACTATGCAACAGTGTTATCTGACAGAAAGTGATTCTGCGAAATGCTGGGATGCGCAGATTATTGCGGCCGGTTACTTTAATTTTTGTGTACCGCTCTACGTACCGCTGGGATTTTGCGAAGAGTATAAATGCGTGTTGATCAACGTTTGTCACGAATTAATTTTAATACGAGCGCGCAATAATTATCTGACAATAATTGTCTTGACAGGAGATCCGGCGACAGAGCCAACGCTCGAAATATTCAAAGTACAATGACGAATGCCGCACGTATTATTAAGCGAGATAAATAAGCTCGATGTTGTGCTTTCGAGAGCGGACGATATTTAAGCATAGCTTTTCGCTCGTGGGATCTGTACGAGATCTTTCCACTCTTGCAGAACACAATCAAGCATTCGTGAGCTATCAAGATATCTACTCAGCTCGAGAAGCCACGTCATTTTCGTTATGCAAACAAGTGGAAAATATCATGTCCGAAGATATAAATCAATTTCGACGATAAATTAACCAATCTCGATTATACCAATCGAATTAACGAAACTCTATCTGAATTCAGAATGTTATCCGTACGATGACTTGAATCTGGATTTTGACAAAAACAGATGTGCGATTCTGTACGACTTGTACGCACGTTTTTGCAAGGGCTATTACATACAAATATCTCGAGCCGAGTCTCACCTTTATGACTTTTTTACATAATGGCCCGTTCGATTATCAATTGTTCCCGACAGAACGAATGGTCAAGAATGACATTGTGTGATTAGTCTTTGAATGTAAGAAGAATGTGTCGATAAATACAACAGCCTATTGTCATCATACACACGATCGCGTAATTCAGTATAATCCATTGACTAATGTTGTGCGCAAAATCACCTAAGTGCACTTCCGACACGATATAAAATCTACGATACGTTGCAATCGAACGAAATCTTCTCGATAATACGTGCCAATGTTCGTGGATCTGCAAGGGGATTTATCGTTAACAAGAAATTTCTCGTGAAGGAAGTGATGGTGCTGAAACAGGGGACCGTTCTCAGGCATTATATTTTTATGAGTCCCGTGGAAATGGACTCCATGGACAAGATTCGACAGGTCTTGTGCTTCCTGATTGAGTGCTTACCACCATAGATTGCGATGGGAGGATGATATGGTCTCGTACAGCGAGGTGAACGCCTAATCACGGCGATTGTATTTGAAGATGATGCTATTATGTACATTAAGAGATGCGAAACGAACGTGGCTGTGGAACTTGCTTCTAGACGATGAGCGAGAACGCATGTAGATCGAGATTTTGAATGTAATTTACGTAGAAGATATGGAATCTTTAACTAATCTGGATGTTGCTGGATGTTACTATGTAATGGACAACATGTTAAGAATTATACATTACAAAATGTATTGAAAATGTATAACTGGTGGTTACAAAAAAATTTTTTAATAAAAATACGTTAATGTATTTATTACGTTAATGTATTTATTTCTTTTTCCTTTTTTTTTTGTAACATGTAAGTTTATGTATGTAAGCGGACATAACGTTTGTTTGACCTGTTTACATAATGAAAATGACGTAGCGTGGCTTCTTGAGCTGGGTAGCCGTCTTGATGGCCCATGAATGCTTGATTGTGCTCTGCAAGAACATGTGTGAATGTATGTATGTATGAAAGTATGTGTAAATGTATGTATGAACATGTGTATATATGAACGTATGTATGTATGTATGTATGTATAAACGTATGTATGTATGTATGTATCCGAAAACATCGACGCTTCTGTTAAACGCGTCGCGCCATGTTCGATCTGACAGTACATATGGTACATGCAATGTATAGGCAGTATAAGCTTTTTTCATTCAATCGTAAGCTTCAGTTACGAGCGTTAAGACATGGACCAAGTAGAAGAATATATATCGAATATATTCTTCGAAATCGATCGAGCAAAAAGAGCCGTCTCTTGTCATTAAGTCCACCAAATTCACCATCGAAAGAAAAAACGAGATCTTGGGAATGTCCAGCGGAAAAAGCATCAATATCGTCAACGTGCTCATTATCAGCGTCATCAATGTTAACGAAATATAAACCATAAAGTATAAACCATAAAGTATAAACGTTGATAAACTCGCAAACAAAGAAAATACGTAGCTGCGAAAGCTGCAATAAATGTGTCGCGACACGTTCGCAATTCTTAGAAAGAGGGGAGGAGTTCCCCCTCTTCGATTCTAGAAGTTTTATCATACGTTACAATTTATGCGGATGCAATCAGTCTTGCGATTCTCGATACTTGTAACGGTTGAAAATATATTTCTCTAAAGACAGCAACGTATCGTATGAAACGGAGAAGGACTGCAGTAACATGTAAGTTTTCAACGTTCTATACACAAAAGGAACGTTTTTTTTTGAATATTACGTACATACACAGCGTGGAGCATCGCGTGGTGCATTTACTGAACAAACGTTACGATCTGACAGTTATGGGCTACAAGTATTTGGAAATTGGAATTAACGTTGACCGAGTTACGTGGAGATCGCTCTGGGAGATCATCATGGATACGAACTGTCTCTCGAAACGTGGAAGGGCCTCTACGAGCAACGATGGAATATTTACAAGAGAGAATATTTATAAGCTGCGAAACAAATACAAGGACAATTTTATAAGCGTTGTACTGCTAACCGTCAGAGTTTGACGGTTGAATGATGTTACGCTTGTACATCTCGATTCTTCATCCATACGCATTACAATGACTGAAACGTTACGACGGATGTTTGAGTTTTATGGATGTATCAATCAAATCAAAAAACAATTAAACTGACTCGTTGATATGGTCGATGTCAAATATACGCAATTCTTCAATAATTGCATTCAAAGACGCTATACGCGATAACAACATCTTCAGTGGACATCAACTCGATTGCGAGTTATTGGCTTTAAGTTTTTAATACGTACCAAAATGACAAGTAAATATACATTTTATTACTAATCGGAAGCAGGTACTTAAAATTCGATTTAAAATTAACTAAGTTAAATTAAATTAAATTAAATTAAATTAAAATACCTGCTTATAAATATTGTAAGATCTGTATATTGTAAGATCTGTATATTGTAAAACTACATTATATATAAAAATAAACGCATATTTAAACTATATATCTGGGTGTATGGCATTATTAATTCCTTTCTAATTATTAGCAGCGCTATCATATTATGCGCGCCACATCTTCGATGGTACTGTCACGCTCATATTAAGTGTTCGCTCTATTTAAGTTTTTAAATAAAAAAATCATATGATAAAATATTTTTGCGTGCGACAAGAAAATTCAAAACAGCGACCAGATGATGACACATAAGAGGAAGAGAGACAGTAAATATATGGTAAGTGTATGCAAGCCTTTGTTACTGATGCATCTTTGGGAAGGACGGCAGGCGGCGGCGGTGAAAAATATGGAAGGCACAACGAAATGCGTCATCACGCATATTATGTAATCAATCGATCGGGGTCCTATATTTATGTAAACAGCACCAGGATTTCGCAGCGCCTTCTGTCTCCTACCCCGCGCCCACGAGTACTCTCCGCGCCCTCCGCCTCCCTCAGAGGACCAGAGTTAAAACTCGTGTTACTATACTACTTTGCAGCTAGTTGAGCAGGTTCAACAGATTTGCGCGTATAAGATGCTTCGTATCTTTGCGTACGTCACAGATTGAAGCAGTCGACGTATCGCAAAGTACTCTCTGATTGCGTCTTGCTTATCGCACATCAGCGAAGACAAAAATGGAATTTAGAAGCGCCTCGTTCAGTGGTATTACATCATTATTATTGGAGAATGTAAAATAACTAATTTCTTCAACTGGTACTAATAAATTCGCCAAGTATCGATATTTTGACTGTTGCAACGATTTCACGAGTATACGTACACGTTCTCGAAACGTATGCATGTGAACTTTTCAGCAAACTTATCAATACATTTGTTTTGCTGCAGTTCCATGGACCGCAAATGATTTCGCATATATAGAAATCGGCAACAATGTGTCAAACTATGCAGTGACACATGTCAAGAATATACTTTGATCATATCAAACCTTCTTTTTATCTATGGGATTGGCGCCGACATCAAGAATAAAGTTTGTCTGTTCTCATTCTCTTCTTAAAAATGCATTTTGGACAGTATATCAATGTGGAATTTACTTATCTTAACAACCGTAGATACGAAATCACATTACTTTTCAAACATATTTCAAACAACTTCAAATTATACAACTCATATCGTAAGAATGCACTCTGACGAACGTTTTTATCTATGGATTCGACGCCAATAATAATAATAAAATTTTATCTATTTCCATGCTTTCTTTCCAAAAATATTTCGACTTATCTTTTCGACTACGATAAAAAAAATCATCCCTTCGGAAACATGTTCAAACATATTAGAACATGTTAGAGCATGCAGCATACCAAAAAATGATTCATCTTCGGTATGGTATAAAACGAAAAGATTTCTTTTTAGGAGCACATATTTTTGCTAGCAGTCGAGTTTAGAGTTTTCTTCAACGTTATATTGATGTTACATCAGTATGTTTAATGGAAAAAATGGATTTTGCACCTCACGATGAAGGATGAAGTGATAAGCGAAGGAATAAATTCATATGATAATAAATATCAATATGAAGAAATTTCTGACTAGAAAATGTCCAATGAAGATCATGCTCTGTCAAATGATTTGTTTCGGCAGTGACATGGAAAACGATGATGATATAATAAATATATCGAGATTTAAATCGAGCTCAAGTATTAGGTATACAACTTTGCTTCCGCCGTTTTTTTTCGAAATTCGAGGTTTTATTGTAAAAAACTGGTTATACATTTATGATTCAAAGTATTGTCCATCGCTGGCCACTACTTTTTCCCATCTTTTGGGTAGCGTACGAATCCCGCGTCGAAAAAACTGATACTGAAAGAACTGATCATCTTTTGAGGCTATCTACGAATCGATCCAATTTTTTATTTCTTCATAAGACCGGAAGTGTTGGTCAGCCAGGCCGTGTGCCATTGATCGAAACAAGTGATAGTCAGAGGGAGCAACGTCTGGAGAATACGGCGGGTGGGGTAGGACTTCCCATTTCAACGTTTCCAAGTATGTCTTGACCACTTTCGCAACATGGGGTCGAGCATTGTCATGCTGCAAAATCACTTTATCGTATCTCTCGTATTGCGGCCGTTTGTCTTTCAATTGCTTTCGATACCGATCGCCTGTGATTGTTTCAGTCGGTTTTAACAATTAATAATATATTCGACTACGTCGAGCTGGTCCCACCAAATACAGAGCATGACCTTGGACGTCAAAATCACCGTTCTTGAAGCGTTGAAACCACTCACGACACGTTCTTTCACTAATAGTGGCCTCACCATAAGTATTTGAGAGCATTCGATGAGCCTCAGCCGCAGATTTCTTCATATTGAAGCAAAAAATTAAAACCTCCCGCAAATGACGAGAATTTGGCTCGTAAACTGACATTTTCAATCGAGAATAACTTTATGATGCAGACACAAATCGATTAATGTTTCTATGGGGTTATGTTGACAAATGCCCAAGTTTATTGTATGACGTCTATGATCTATTTATTTCGACCACCACTTACCGCTAAAGCCATCTACAGGAAAACGGCGGAAGCAAAGTTGTACACCTAATAAATACCTTACGTCCTGTAAAAAAGAGCTGCATTGAATTCTATTACATTGGAAGATGCACTCAGATGGAAGATACACTCATGGAAGATATTGCTCATCATGCATCGAGAGTAAGAATAAACGATCAATTTCAAGTCTTCGTGCCGTATCGAAAACGTGCCGACGTATGTGCAATTCTCGAAGGATATTCCTGTTTGGAATGTTTCCTTTATCAAATAATGCTGTGTAATATATGTCTATTTGTATACAGTGGTACAAGAAAAGTGAGTGATATGAAAGTTTTGTCAAAAATACAAAAAAATATATTAAAAATATACATTTTCTCGAAGCTTTTTTAATGAAAAGACTGTGAAAAAGAGGATATTATAATATGGAGCAAACGGAGCATAATCTAAAACAAGCCGCTCAATTGAATACGCGAGAAGAATTTTTTGCGTGGGAATAACGATGCAACGATTTCATCGAATTGGAAGAACAGAACTGTGTCAAACGTCCAATTATTAATTGGTATTAAACAATCGTTAATTGCTCGTATCGCGCGACTCGAAAGATTTTAAAGATTCAGTGCGTGATCGTTTTGCAAGTGGGTGCCGAGTACAGTGCGGGACTCCGATGGCGCGAGATACGGCGTTTGAAAGCCGTATACTGACCGGTGTCGTAATAAACTCCAGGCACATCGAGTCTCGCTAACCTTCCTCGAAGACGCGAGTGAAATTGTGCTGGAACGTGTACAAGACGTTATGCAGAGATATAATAATATTAAATTAAGCACTGTATTCAATGGTGAATTCATATCGGGTAATAAACGTGCGAATAAAAATGTAAACACGAGAAATTATTACTCTTTCGAATGTCCGATCTAGAAGAATAGTACGCGTCACGCGTGATTAAGCCTATTCTAGCATCATTGGAGGAATTCCAGGAGCGTGATAGCGGGTGGACGCTGTCGCCTATCTTGAATTTAACTGTTAACGTGAACAAGTACAATCCATTGCACGTGGGTTGTCACATTGTCTTACCGAGAAAAATTAAAATGAAGAGAGCGATGGTCAATGTACAATCCTTGGGAAATGCGTGTTTCGCGTGGTCAGTGATTACCGCTTTACATCCTGAAGAAACTAGAAGTCATCATAGCCTCACTATAATCGTATCGTACTAAATCTCCAAGATATTGTGTTCTCGATGACGTTGAATCAAATAAAAAAATTTAAGAATCTCAACGACATTTCAATCAACGTATACAGTAACGAGGAATATAATAAAATTCTTCCACTGCGGCTCATCAATCGGAAGAGGGACAAGCACGTAAACCTCTTGTACGTGGAGGATACGCGGGATGATAATGGGGCATTTTGCATGGATCAAGGATTTCTTGCCTTGTCAGCTCACAACTCAATAAAAAAGAGCATAAAAAATACTTTTGTGACAGGTATGTATATACATTTAATAAAAAAAAAGATATAAATATTTTTAGCAACATTGTTTTTTATAAATAATAATAATTTTTATATATTAGGTGTACAACTTTGCTTCCGCCGTTTTTCTATAGATGGCTTTAGCGGTAAGTGGTGGTCGAAATAAATAGATCATAGACGTCATACAATAAACTTGGGCATCTGTCAACATAATCCCATAGAAACATTAGTCGATTTGTGTCTGCATCATAAAGTTATTCTCGATTGAAAATGTCAGTTTACGAGCCAAATTCTCGTCATTTGCGGGAGGTTTTAATTTTTTGCTTCAATATGAAAAAATCTGCGGCTGAGGCTCATCGAATGCTCTTAAATACTTATGAGGCCACTATTAGTGAAAGAACGTGTCGTGAGTGGTTTCAACGCTTCAAGAACGATGATTTTGATGTCCAAGGTCATGCTCTGTATTTGGTGGGACCAGCTCGGCGTAATGTATTATGAACTGTTAAAACTGACTGAAACAATCACAGGCGATCGGTATCGAACGCAATTGATGCGTTTGAGCCGAGCATTGAAAGACAAACGGCCGCAATACAACGAGAGACACGATAAAGTGATTTTGCAGCATGACAATACTCGACCCCATGTTGCGAAAGTAGTCAAGACATACTTGGAAACGTTGAAATGGGAAGTCCTACCCCACCCGCCGTATTCTCCAGACGTTGCTCCCTCTGACTATCACTTGTTTCGATCAATGGCACACGGCCTGGCTGATCAGCACTTCCGGTCTTATGAAGAAGTAAAAAATTGGATCGATTCGTGGATAGCCTCAAAAGATGACCAGTTTTTTCGACGCGGGATTCGTACGCTACCCGAAAGATGGGAGAAAGTAGTGGCCAGCGATGGACAATACTTTGAATCATAAATGTATAACCAGTTTTTTACAATAAAACCTCGAATTTCGGAAAAAAACGGCGGAAGCAAAGTTGAACCTAATAGCAACATCCAGATTAATTAAAGACATTTCATGTCTTCCTCCATGTAAACTGCATCCAAGGTCTCTATGTACCATATATGCGTTCTCGCTCATCGTCTAAAAACAAGTTCCATGTTCGTTTCTCATGTCCCATAATGTACACGATAATCATGTTCAAATACAGCTGTCGTGATCAAACGTTTCGCCTCGTTGTACGGGACCATCCCGTCCTCCTATCGCAATCCATGGTGATAAGCACTCAACCAGGAAGTGCAAGACCTGTCGGATCTTGTCAAAAATTTCCATGACACGGGACTCGTAAAAATGTAATGTGAGAACGGTCCTCTGTTTCAACACCACTACTTTCTTCACAATAAATTTCTTGTTAACGATGAATCCTTGTAGATCAAACGTTGGCACGAGTATGTTGTTGAGAAGTTTGCGGCCGATTACGATCGAATGTGACGTATCGTAGATTTTATATCATGGAAGTGTGCTTAGCTGATTTTGCGCACAACGTTGGTCAATGGATTATACTGAACCACACGATCGTGAATGATGAGACAATAGGCTATTGTATTTGCGGGCACATTCTCCTTACATTCGAAGTCTAATCGCACGTCCACGGTGTCACTCTTGACCGATTCGTTTTATTGAGAGCAATCGATGATCATGAATGGGCCATTATGTAAAAATGTCATAAAGGTGAGACTCGGCTCGAGATACTCGTATCTGTAATAGCCCTTGCAGAAATGCGCGTACAAGTCGTACAGAATCGTACATCTGTTTTTATCAAAATCCAGATTCAAATCATCATACGGATAACATTCCGAATTCAGGTAGAGTTTCGCATTGGTTAATTTGCAATCGTCGAATCGACTTATATCTTCAAACATTTTTTTCGATCTGTTTGCATAGCGAAAATGATGTAGCGCGGCTTCTCGAGCTGAGTAGCCCTCTTGATGGCCCACAAATGTTTGATTGTGCTTTGCAAGAGCGGAAACTCGTACAGATCCCATGAGCGAAAAGCCATGCTCAGATATCGTCCGCTTTCCAAAGCGCGTATCATCGACAGCTTATTTATCTCGCTCAATAACACGTGCGGCATTCGCCATTGTACTTTGAATAATTCAAGCGTTGGTTCTGTTGCCGGATCTTCCGTCAGACAATTGTTGTCGTTGCGCGCTCGTATTAAAATCAACTTGTGACGAGCGTTGATCACCACGCGTTTGTAATCTTTGCAAAATCCCAGCAGTATGTAGAGCGGTACACAGAAATTAAAATATCCAGTCGCAATAGTCTGCGCATCCCAGCCGGCATTTCGCAGAATCACGCTTCTATCGAATGATACTGTTACATAGTTTTTGAGCGTATAGTTATGCTCATGTTTCTGTTATCAATCTCCACACCATTGTTCATATCGAATCTCAGCAAATGAATGCGATACAATTATTTCCCAATGTCACGTGATCACTCTGGACCACTTTGTTCTTCGTCAGTTTTCCCTCGTACAGAAAGCTTTCATATGGCAGTGTGTACAGATCCAGTATGGGTATTCTTATTTCGTTGCTGTACGAACGTTGTGTTGGTGAACGGGCTGTACATGTGATCTCAATCTTGACGCTGCGATCATCGAAGATCGGCTCGTCTTTAGGATATTAGTCATCTCAAATGTTGCGCACCGCGAATTCCAAAGACTTTAAAAATGTAACGTTTAATACGCTAAGTTTCTTCTTCTGTCTGATGCAGCTAGATGAGCAAGTGTTATCGAACTGTGACATCACTAGCCTTGTAAAACATGCGTTATCTCTCTGCGTTCCGTTCAGCTCGAGCATCTCACATTCATGTTATCACTGTCGCCGTCGTACATGCAATCTAACGGTAATCTCTTCTCCTCGAAAATCGAGCAATCCGTTCTGGTCGATGATGAGTATCGTTAGATCCGTAATGCTCTGTGTGATGATCAGCACGTAAATAATCTGCGCCAGCATCTCTCCGATATCTTATATCCTCTCTCGGAAGCACTCTCGGCGAAAGTAGTGTATCGTATGCGCGCTTTTGCCATTGCTGTACGCCCGCGGTCACGTTACACTCTACGCGGATAACGTTTACATTCATTATATTGATCGACACATTCGATTCGTGCCACCTTCGCGACCGCAGTATACGCTTCGACGAGAATCCCAGCAGCGATCCAATGCTATTGGGATTGCCAAAGTTTATTCTGTATGCACATCTAATCTCGCATCTCATCGTATTGTAGTTTACGCGGAGCGTAATCGGGTATTCTGCATTATTATCATCATCATGTCATTGTTGTTGTTGTTATTGTCACCAAGCATTACGTCGGTGCACTACAACGGTGTTTCAAGCGCGTTGTAGTGTGGACGTTTCCGTAAAATCGCGCGTTTCGAAAATTCATTTATGTCTCGCACTTCATATGAACCTTCGGGAATTGTAATTTCTACGTCGTCTTTGGTGAAATAAAATTTGTTGTTCGATTCGTTCACGTTCGATATTGTGTGATAAGTTTTAAAAATCGCCAGACTGAGCTCGTAATCTCCGTCACTCAAATCTGTGGCGAGAAAATAATTCGCCGCGAGAACGGTACTCTCCCCGCTTAGCGTAAGCGTCAACGACATGACAGAAAAAGCATTCGACGAATACTAAGATTTCACAGCATTTCGTCGAGCTTTTTAAATTCACGTGCGTCTACCGTTTGTAGAAACCGCAGACACATCTGTCCACAGAAACTCTGATCGTACGTCTGATAAGATGTGCGATTGTACTCTATCATCATACCGTTTTCAAAATATCACACCAGTTCCTTGGACAGTCGAAAATTATCAAAACTGTCAAAGTACACGACACGATTGTTCCTTTTCGCTACGCAGTGAGTACCACCCCCCGTCGCATCGTCCAGATTCACGATACCGCTTTCGTTTCGGTGCGCGACTCGGTAACATGTTACGCATAAAAACGCCTCTAAAGTATGATACATGCATATGTCTCGCGAGCTCGTTCAATTGCACATTGGTAGTTGCGCCAGACGGCATTTTTATTATCTTTTCGGCGTTTTTTTTTCTTTGCAGCTACACCCTGTCCATGTTTGTATGAACCGAGATACACTCCGCGACCCTGCTCCATCGCGCGATCGTGACGTTGCAGCTTTTCGAGCTAACGTCGCGGCTTTGCTGTTATTTACCGCTTTCGCCATGCTGGCCGCTCCGCCGATCAAGGATCCAACATTGGCAGAAACGGTAACGCACTGTCTCGTTTCACTATTGGAAATATCCACTTTTTTGTTGCCTTTTTCCTCGTCGTCTTCTTCTTCGGTTTCATGTCGATCTTGGTCTTGGCTTTCATCGCTACCTAGACAGCAGCTGCGGCGGCTCTCTCGCTCAGAGCCGAATTTCTCGCAGTGATGCGTTCTAGCGCTTTATTGGCGAGTACCTTATCCGCCGCATGTCTATTGGTGAGATCGTTGCTCCGAGAATACGCAATGTCGTGTTCTCGGCACGCCGCGTCCAGCGGATTTATGCTCTCGTCACCTCTGGCTAGTCGCTTCATAAGCCGAGTGCCCGGGCCGCAAAACTGGTAGTCCGGAATATGTAACTCGAAAGGAAGCACGTTTATCTTTCGATTCAACAGACCGCTACGCGACGCTGACATTCGCTACAGTCCTTTATTTTCGATGCGGTGCTATCGATGTGCGTCCGCTGCCACGGCTGATTGTAGTGCTCGTCGCAGCAATGATAGGTTCGAACCTCCGAATCTGCCTTCACATGTTCCGGAAGCTTGTCCCAGATGTGTTCGATGTAGTCTCCGTACACGCGTAAGAGTACGGACCTTCGGTATATATTGCAGTTGCTCAAGTCTCGAATATCGGAAGGATGACACAGCGCGAAATATTGCTACTGCGCGATTCGCGCATTCGCGCATCTTTAAATAGTCATTCGAGAGCGCACAGTCTTTAGTGTGAGCATGAAATTCGTGCTGCAACCGCTAACGATACACGTCACAAACTGTGACGCGAATCGTGAATGATGGGAGGCAGCGCGAAGCGCAAACATGGCGAAATGTTGCCGAGTACTATATGTACACGCGATCATTTGCGGCCCGTTGAATTGTGATAAAACCAACGTTCTCATAAGTTTGCTCGAGAGTCCAAAGGCGTTTCGAGAATGTGTACGTCTATTCAAAATCGATGCAACAGCCAAAGTATCGATATCTCGAAAATTTATTTATGTCTATCGATGAAATCGGCTTCTCCAACAACAACGATTTCACCGAGCGAGGCGCGCCCAAATTCTATTTTTATTTTTGATAACATAGCATGCGACACGCAGGATGCGGTGAGAAAATACTTTTCGATGGGCCGCCACGCGAACGTTGACTGCTTCTGTCTCAGACGTACGCGAGAATACCTAAACATCTGATACGCGACAACACTAACCTGTTGATCTTGTTCAAACAGGATTATATCAACTTGAAACACGTTTACAACGATCACGTGAATATCGACATGTCACACGATGAATTTTGTTTGTTATGTCGCGACTGTTGGCAAAAAAAATATGGATTTAGTGATAGACAAGGACAGTGCGCTTAAAGAGAGAGAGAGAGAGACAGAAAGGGATTTAACGAGTTCGCGATACTGTAACGTGATTAGTCATTGTCCATACTTCGTCAGAGACGAACATGGCTGATGTGGGCGAGCGTGAAAAAATTGCGAGGGAAATCGAGAAGACGAGCGAGTCGATCCGCAAGAAACATCGTACTCTAAAGACAGGTAGAATCGAGGAGGACATAGCATTGGACAGGCATTTTAAACCTATTATAAAACTTCTGCAGCAGATTGTTGACAGCCCCGTGCGCGCGATAAAGAGACAGTCGCGCGACGATGACGCAGCCTTCAAGCGAGAGAGAAAAGAAGAGGAGGAGGAGGAGGAGGAGGAGGAAGAGGAGGAGGAGGAGGAAGAGGAGGAGGAGGAGGAGGAGGCGGAAGAGAAAGCGAGCAAGATGTTCGAGCGTTCTGCGACCCCGCATAAATCCGATGATCGCACGATCGTTCAAAATCGGTTGCAAACGTCGGAACGTCGAGAGGCGTTACAAGTTGGGTCCACTGGTTCAAAAGTACTGGTAAAAGTCGAAGCTGTTCTGAGGGGAACGCGAGATAAACAGAAGAGTGATGTAGATTATGTGTATAGCGTTTACCTACACAAGGATTGATGTTTGGCAACAAACATTTTGACGTGGATGATGCGGAAAACATAATTATCGACGGTGACGATATGGGTACATTCGGTCTTTACGAGTTGATTTTCAAGAGAATTCCCGACGATCTCCTCTACATGGAAGATGATATGAACAAGTACAAGAGCATGCTATTAGCGACAAACGCGCACAAACACAAGCATCAATCGCAGGACCGATTATTGAGCAATAGGGGATACAAGTACAAATATGTAATCGCGCCGTTGATGTCGATCACACCCAAGAAACAGAAGAATAAATCTGGAAAGGGACCTCATGCTATCGATATTGAATGACAACGCGATTAATTATGTGCATTGGGATGATTCCAACGAACTAGTGGATCGTCTACGACGCTTGCTCGACGCTTCGCACCGAGCGGGCTCACAACAACGCTCACAACAATGAGATGTTGTCGATTATCGAGGAACTTCGCGAAGCCGATCTTATTATAAATTAAGTCGCGTACGAAACGAGTCAGTCGAGTGGTGTCAGTGAGAAAACAAATTCTTTTGCTCTGTGTATTACGCGTTGAATCATGAAAAAGAGATTCAGCGAAAAGAGAAAAATTAGCTCCGAGAGACGTTGATTCATCGAAGAATTGCATACTTCGGCGAGAAGAAATTTTCCGTGAAGGCGCGTCATAGTTCGAGGATACGACGATCTGTGACATACTCACCGTCATCAATGTGTTGAGAAAGTACGCGTGGGCCGTACCGCTCAAGAGCAAGGGTGGAAGCGAGACGGCTGATGCTATCACTGAGATAATTCGAGCGAGTGGAAGATGTCTGAAAAATTTATTATACAAACAGATATGGGAAAGGAATTTTACAACGCCGATGTGCAGAAAATCTTAAAAAAACACGACGATTAATCATTATTCCATGTATTCGACGTTGAAAGCATCAGTAGTCGAGCGGTTCAATCGCACGCTTAAAAACATGTGGGAGATGTTTACACTTAACGCAATTACAAGTGGATCGACGAGCAGCCGCATCTCGTGTCAGATTACAACGCGCGCAAGCATCGGACTATCGGCATGCGACTTGCTAACGTAACTCCCACGATCGCCGAAAGACTCTTGGACACGGTATACAGCGCGATAAAGATTGCTGGTTCGTTAAAATTTAAAGTGGACGATTCGATACGCGAGCAAGTACAAGACGATTTTTGAGAAGGATTACACACCAAATTGGACCATCGAGGTGTTTACAATCATTAAGATACAGCGTACCAATCCCGTAACTTATCTACTCGAGGATTATCGCGGAAAATCCGTCACTGAAACGTTTTACGAGCATGAGTTGCATCGCGTTACTCATCTGGACGTATATCTCGTAGAGAAAGTACTGCGTCGGAAAGGAGATAAGGTGTACATCAAGTAGCTGGGATTCGATGGATCGCGCAATTCATGGATACATAAAACAATGTCATTTGATAAAATTTTAATTCGTGTATTTTTATTTCTACATAAAAAAATATATCAATATAAATATATAAATATAGTTTTTTTTTTATTATCCTTTCCATCTTCGTTTTGGAATATATAGATATATTAGGTATGGGAAAAAGTTCGTGGCGTTTTTCCCATTACATCTAACAGGAAAAACGCCACGAACTTTTCCCCACACCTAATAAATGTACGATACATGAAATGAAAAATAATAGTAATATATAATAAATAGTACTACATAAAACATAATAATAATACTTATATAAATGTAAAAAAAATATGCATTACGTGTAAAATAAAATAATATTATAATAGTACATAATAGTAATGCATAAATAATAAAAAAATATGGGATACATAAAATGTAAAATTGAAATACTAGTAGTATATAAATGTATTGTAGTATATAAATGTTAAAAACATATGTATTATATGAAAGTATAATAATCGTAATACTAATAATAAATACTATTACATAAAAACATGTTAATAATACTTGTATAAATGTGAAAAAAAGTGTAAATTACAATAAGTAATACATAATAGTAACATATATTGATTACAAAGGTATCCGCCAATGCCCCCACGTAATATTTCCATCGAGTCCGATATCGTATCATCGTCTGGAGACTCAGAGCGATTTTCGATTCGGATATCGTGTACACCTCGTGTAATTTAGATCGTATATACACGATTGACGGCGAGTCATTTCGATCTCTTCGTTTAAACACCGCGTGTAATCATCGAACGTTATCGTTCGCGCTACGACGTTATTCTTTACACCTTTCACCTTTCACCTTTAATGTCCATTCTCACCGCGTACATCTTAGCTCTCAATCCAACGAATTTGATCATTATCGCACCATTATTTTCATCCTTCATCAGGCCGAGTACTTTTTGTTCGCGAGAAGCATACCATACGCGTTGTCTGCCGGATAATCGCTCGTATCGAATCTAGCGATATCGCGTTTCATTCTTGTAAAGTCGCATTCTATATGGTAAATGAGACTGTCCGTGTCAGTGTACATGCATTTATCGCGATACATCGGCAACATGTACTCATGGTGAAATTCGTACAAGCAGACTTTCGATATGTCGAGTATGCATATACCCATGTAAATCGGTTTGTCGAACTTTACCTCGAGTTTGCGCATTTTGACGGCGATCAAATTTTCCGCAGACACTGCGGCTGTGAAAATTCAGTTTCGCGATCATTGCCTCCGCGCCGTACCATCCATCCCATTTTGTTATTAATTTTACATCAAGCGTGATTGCGCACATTCTCCATGGTCTTACCGAATACCGCGTTGTTCATTAGTTTATAAATTTTTTTCGAAATCGTTTTTTGCGCGCGTTCTAAATTGTGTATTGAGTTCAATGTAATCGCGGAGCCATAGAAATTGAGCGAATTGTAGCACTCGATGGATCTTTGTTACGCGAAGATCGTGACGAGTACATTGTTGCTGGTTGCGATAGTGGATGACGTAACGCTGTTTATCGTATAGTACAACGTCGCTAGAAGTTTTCTTCGCGCTTGCCAGGCGATTTATCGCGTGTTGGGCAGAAAGGTAAGTCAGTGTGTCGGTCGTGTACCAGATAATATGAAACCGTGTAAATATGAAACCGGAATTTTTTAATAAAAAATACATGTTTATTGAAAATGATAAAAAATATTTTATTCGAAGTATTGCCCATCGGTAGCTCTACATTTTTTCCACCTGTTTGACAATTTGTGAATGCCATGCCAAAAAAATTGTTGCTCTTTTGAGCCAAACCAGTCATCTAGCCATTTTCGTAAGAAGTGAAGCTGCTGAGCAAGTGCGTGTCCCATGCAAATAAGTGATAATCGGATGGAGCCAAGTCTGGTGAGTAAGCCACATGCGAAAGTATTTCCCAACCAAATGCCTCAATCGTTTCCTTGACCAGTTTTGCTGTGTGTGATGGTGCATTATCATGAAGTAAAATCACTTTGTGTTGCCTTTTTTGATATTCCGATCGTTTTTCACACAAAGCTTGATCATTTGTTGTTGATAGCGTTCAGTATTAACGGTTTCGCTAGGTTTTAGCAGCTCATAATAGATCACACCTTTCTGATCCCACCAAACACAGAGTATTGTCTTCTGTCCATAGCGCCTTGCAATCGATGTCGATGGTTTCGCCTGGAGTTACCCATGATCTTTTACGCTTAGGATTCTCAAAATATATCCATTTTTCATCGCCAGTCACAATTCGATGGAGAACTTTCTTTTGTACCTGGCGAGCAGCATTTCGCAAGTGGTTTTTCGGTTTTCCTGCTGTCTTTTATTCAATTCATGTGGAACCCATTTTCCCATCTTCTGGATCTTTCCCATGGATTTCAAACGTATGAAGACGGCTTCTCGTGTCGCATTCAATTGATTCGCGAGTTGTTAAGTTTGAGCGTCATCCTCATCTAACAATGCTTGCAATTCGCTGTCTTCAAACTTTTTCGGTGGTTTTCCATGTTCTTCGTTTCTCACGTCAAAATCGCCACTTTTGAATTTTTTAAACTACTCAAAGCACTGTGATTTACCAAGAGCATGCTCACCGTAAGCTTCGACAAGCATTCGATGCGAATCTGCAGCAGTTTTCTTCAAATGGTAACAGAAAATCAATGCTGTCCGCAAATTGTAGTTTCCAGGCACAAAATTCGACATGTTCAACGCTATTACAAACTATACAAACTATACTTGTATGAAACTTGTATTGTTGTGAATTGAAAATCTTTATCAAATGTCAGGAACAAGGAAGTGACGTCAATGGCGCCGTCTGACGACAACTACATTGACAGCTATGGCCATCTATTGGTAAATTCCGGTTTCATATTTACATACCTGGTACAATAATGCGCAGGATCGAGACAGTAATTGCGATGCAATTGCGGAAATTTTCGAAAATGTCGGCTAATAACAAGACATCAGTTTTCAAGTACAAATTACTGTACTCGCCGAGCGTTCAGATAAAGAATCGCTGCCATACATTCACAGTGTGAGCGTAATCGCTCTTGGATATGGTATCGCCTGTCAACGAACTGAAAAATAATTCGCATGGTGATAAGCGCGTGTCCTGCAATTTTTCGATGCAATGTACTCGTATGGAAAGACATCTTTTCGTGTGAGAAGATCGAAATCCTCCGCGCTGAGCTTGCAAAATTCGGAACGTACAATTTTTAATTTATCTTTGTCGAGATACGACGCCAATTTATCGAGACTTGCATTTAAAAATTTGAAAGAATCAATGAATTTTAATTTTACACCATTTTTTTTCTGAAAATTCTTTTCATTTTTGTCTTTAGTACTATCGACATGTTTAGTGAATGAAATATATTTTTCCTTCGTTATCAGTAATACATTTACATGTCCAACGCAGTAGCAATTTCCTTAATTATAAAAATATTAAAAAATGGGCATCATTGCCCGATAAATTATGAAATACGATCGGAATATAGAACGAATTTTTATAATTTAAGTTACAATTTGAATGCGCTGGACCGCGGCATCTATCGATGAGATGACAATGATCGCGGACTCGCGTATCGTCTGGCGCGAACAGTTTCTCGCAGATGTGACAACGCGTCACGCTACAGTATGCCATTGCTGTTTAGACAATGTTTCCATGAGCACGTTGGCGGATACGATATTTTTCACGCGATGTGCCAAACAACTCGTTGAGTTGTTGCTCGAATCATGTTATACAGCCTTTATCGTGACGGAAGTAATACGACGATAATGTGTCATCGTAATAGCCTATGTTAAGCGCTTCATGCCACTGATACACATACGATGACGCATCTTTCTTGTCAGATTCTATCTTACGTAGGACGCACTCCAGGTCGGCGTAGACGATGAATGCGCTCCTTATTGCAATGGTTTCCAAATTCCAGCCACTTGTCGTCTACGGCAGTCGGATGGCGCAGTCGTTGATCTTTTGGCAGTCTACTTCAATTGCAATTGCACGTACAATTGCAATTTTTTGCACGAACTGAAGTAATGGAGGCACCTGTAAATAATAGAGAAATCATTTTTCACTGTTTTTTTTATTGACTTTTCTTATTGTATTTACCGATCGCAGAAAAACTTCTTGTTCTTTTTCCTAGTAATTTGCGAACTCACGAGACGCGACAGGTTCTTGATCTACGCAAAATGGCCAAGGTTGTCGTTGTGTGAATTTTGTAAATACAAGAGATTGACGTGCTTCTCCTTCTTGTCATCAGTGAGCCGCAGAGAAAGAACTTGTTTATTCTTAATGCCGTATACATTGATCAACACCATGTTCAACCGTTCGAATTTAGAAATGTCTTTGAACATTATTGGAAATTCGATATCCGTGAGATTCAACACTGTCATATAATGCGGATAGGACGATTCCTGCTCCGTATACTTTTCAGCTGAGCACAGAGCGGTGACCACCGATCACGCGAAACACGTATGTCCGTCGTATGAATCCTGTTTATCGCTCATTTCGTCGCTATTTCTCGTGGCACTTCGATATGACATCCCGCGCGCAGGGGATTTAGTTTGTTCACATTGGTAGTCAAATTCAATATACATAACAATGCCCACCCGCTGTCGCGTTCCTGGAATTCTTTGAGCGATGCTAGGATAGACTCGATGACGTGCTGTTCGTACCACTTGCGCAAATCGGTATATCGGTATATCTCGCTGTTCTATGCTCTTATTAGCACGTTTATCCTTCGTCACCGTTGAATGCGGTGTTTACTTTTACACTACCGTGTCTTTCTACAGCGTCTCGCATTCGCTCTAGAGCTATACTGTTAGCGTCTTCTAAAAACTGCCGCGGCTCGATGTGATTAGAGTTTATCACTGCATCTGTCAATATATGACTCTTGAACGCGGCGTCGATTTCTCGCCAGATAAGAGATCGTTCGTTGCTATTCGCGTACTCGCCACTCGCGTACTCGCCACCAATGTGCACGAAACGTCGCTCTAATTACGACTTTGCATCCGCGAGTCGCGCGATCCTCGCCACCGCGGATTATCTGTGTCCAACGGCGAGGCGCGGACGCTTGGCACGACAAAGTTCTTCGAGCTCGATACACTCGTCGTATCGTTGCAGCCACGCGAAACACTCCACCAGAGCCCTGGCCGCACTCTTCCTCGGGGCACTTGCACGTGACTCGTTCACACACGTTGCAACATCGTGATATATCTAGAATATCGTAACGTTCTAATATCTTTTCATTATGCTTGCGAAAGTGCACTGTTCGCACTCAAAGCATTGTTCATGGCATCTATTGAAAAACAGTTTTAGTGCAAGATCGCGATCACGAAACTCCATCCATATATTGTCAATAATCAACAATTCGACACATTTTTCATTACCTGCGGGAATCTTAATGCACATGGATTAACCTTGGCTCTTATCTGCGATTTTCTTCGCCCAATAATAATCGTCTTTTATTACACTGACATTTCTATTCCATCAATGTCTCTTTTCATACTAATAGTCCTCGTAACATTCGTCTTGTAACCGTGGGTACACTTTCTGTCGCGCGAGTAAAGACCAGTCAGAAACGGGCTCTTTAATAACTATTCCATATTTCTCATCATGTATACCTAATTCTCGATCGCGTAGGAATTGCACCAGCGATATTCGCACATCTATGTCTCTTTTTTGCGGATTACCGAGAACATACAGCACATCATCTACATTATAGTCTTCCCACATATTTTCTAGTATTGTTCACAATAGTTTTTTTTTCAATGTGTGCGGAGCACAATGTGTGGGCACATATTGCACGAGAATATACTGTACAAGGTTCTCTGCAATTCGTGCACGAATTGCCATCTAGCCGAAAGAATGCTCCCTGACGTGATACATTCCTACATCGTTAATGTCACCTATACGAATCATGCATGCTGTGCATACAGTTAAAGTACCATCCGTTGTATAATAATTGTAGATTACACAGTGCTTAGTACGTTCAACGTATTTCTGCAAGCACGTATTTCTGAAGGCTGCACAAATTTTTCTACGCGATCGATTTCATACTCGTTCATATCACTAGCACATCCACTATCATCGGATAGCATTTCTTCGTCAGATGACTTATATTTTCATTATATTCTCAAAGTCTACTTCCATTTCATCAACACTTCGAACACTTCGTCTCTGATATTCGCGAACTGTTCCTAATCCACGTTTCTAATATACTCGGCTACGTTAGCTCTAATATACACGGCTATGTTCTCAACGTTTCTGATATTCTCGACTTCTACATCGTCCATTATGTCCCCAAATTCTATTTCCGTTGCTTTAAATAATTTGTCTGCATTCACACCATCCATGCCCTCAACGTTTGCATGATGGTCAACTACTTTTCGCATTATCCTTATTGCGATTCGGTAATCTTTAAAGGCACCAACTGAGATGCCGCGCGCTTATGACTCATTATATATTCTATTTGCGACTTCTTTGTCTCATTATCTATCATCCCTATTGGGTCGCAGTAGTGACGACGTGTCACCGATCTCTTATTGGGTCGCAGTAACGACGTGTCATTACCGATCTCTTCTTAGAAAAAAAATATCGTTATCGAGGGCTTCTCTCTTAACGCATCGCGACATGTCACCGATCTCACAGTTCTTCTTAAATAAATATCTTTATCGATGCTTCTGATCTTAAAAAAAAAGAACTGTGAGAACACATCAATGACGTATCATCTAGACAAAACATCTTGTTCGTGTTAAAGTACCGCAGCGCATTTTGGGGTGGACGCTGGGTCTGCGGTGGCAGCGGCCCAAAAACGCATTTTAGAGTGGACGCAGGGTCCGTAGCGGTGGTGGCGGCGGCGGCGGCGGGTGACGAAAAAAATACGGAACGCATAACGAAATGTCATCATGTTTACGTAATCCATCGATCGAGGATCCTATGTTTATGTAAACAGTGACAGCGCTGGTGTCTTCCCATGCCTACCAGTACTCCCCGCGTCTTCCCTTCCCCCCGTGCCTACGAGTACTCCCCGCGCCCCGCGCTCCCCTCTAGCCCCATGGGTTAGAACCCGCCTACTATACCTACTTATACATCCTTCATAAATGATGGCTATTTCTTTGATGATGAAATGTGTGTTGTATCCCAATAAATTATGAAAAAAACTATGGAAATGCAATGTGAATCTTTGTAATTTAAATTGCAATTTGAATGCGCGGGATCTGTATATCGCGGTGAGATGACAATGATCACGTACCCGTATGTCTTCTTTTGCGAATGGCTTCTCATACACATGACAGTGCGTAGCACTTAAATTTTATCGAGTTGTATCGTAAAATCTGCCATGGAAAGGCAGCAGATAAGATAGTTTTGACATTATATGCTAACTTTTTTAGTTTCTCGGCGAATCATGTTATGCAATAATTATATGCGACGAAACCGATACTTCGACAGCGAATCGATCGTCGTACGAACAATGAACATAGTACACTATACTAAAAACCTGATGATGTTGGTACGTGTAACGTAATGTTTCCATAATTTCCTTTTCCATCCTTTCCAGAATACATTAAAGGTCGACATATACAACAAATGGGACGCATTCCTTTTTGCAGTAGTTGCTGAAGCTCAACTATATTACTTGTCCTCACTGAGCAATCGGATTGTTAAATTAAATTTTCCACAGTCTATTGCGTGAATCTTCAATTTCGTGCTTGTATGAAAATAGTACAGGCATCTGGAAAATAACACATATTTTTATTATTATTTAAAAAAAAATGTTGCTGAAAATATTTATAATTTTTTTCTTTTTTAAATGTATACGAATCTTACAGAAATATATTCTATTCTTCGTTGCTATAATTTGCGATCTCACAAGACGAGATAAATCCTTGATCTATGCAAAATGCCCTATATTATCGTTGCATTATACTGTATGTACAAGAGATTGATGTGTTTGCTCCTTTTTCGATCGGTGAGCCGTAATGGATAATTTCTTTTTTCTCCTCGATGAGGTAAACATTGATGGAGATTTCATTGAGACTTTCAAATCTTTTAATTTTGATTTTCATTGGAAACTGAATGCCTGTGAGATTTAGCATCAATGTGCGAATATGATGACTCTCGCTCCGTATGCTTTTTAGAATGTAGAGCGGCTACTACTGACCAGGCAAAACATGCATTGTTCTTGAATCGCACATTGATCACCGCTCTCTTCATTTTAATTTCTTGCGGGAATTCAATGCGACATCTCGCATTGAACTTCAACGGATTGTACTTGTTTACAATTAAATTACGCGACACCGCGTATTATCGCATTCTTGGAATTCCTTCAGCGATGTCAGGATGGGCTCGACCTCGCGCGACGCGTACCATTCTTGCAAATCGGATGCAACGAACGAAAGAGTTCATACTTTCTCGTGCTCACACTTTTATTCGCACGTTTATCACTTGATACAAATTAAACACAGTGTATATTATAATATTATTATGTTTTCTGAATAACACTTTGCATACGTTCCAGGACTATTTCTCTCACATCTTCGAGGAACTGGCGAGGTTCGATGTGTCCAGAGTTTATTATGGCATCGATCAATATACGGCTTTCGAATCAATCTCGTGCCATCGAAGTCCCGCGCTATATCCGGCACCCACTTGCACAAAACGTTCGCGCATAGAATCTTTCAAATTTTCGAATTTCGCAATACGAGCGATCAATGATTGTTTAACATCAATCGATAATCGCGGACGTTTAGCACAACTCTGTTCCTCCAACGATTCGATGAAATTATCGCAACGCTGTTCTCACGCAAAAAACTCTTCTCACATATTTAACTGAGTGGCTTGCGTTATAAGATCACACTCAGTTTGATCCACATTATAATGTACTGTTTTTCACAGTCAATAAAATATAATTTTCACACAGTCATTAAAAAGTATAATTTTTGCGCAGTTGCGTTAAATGTCTTTCACATTGTGCAAATAGGGCATAGATTGCATGATAATATTTGATACAATGAATCTCGGCATTCAATATATATAGTCAATATGTATATATTGATTAATAACATGTTGGCGAACAGCGTGAAAATATAAAAATAAATCATGTATTCTTGATGGTATACAATGAATAAACTTGTCACGATCTGAAGAATGATTTGAAGTATATAAATAATAAAAGTATATAACGCACATCCTATTTTCATCCAAAGTATTGATTTCAGCTCGTGTTATCGAACAACTTGTTATTTCAGCATGATTGTCACTGTCATTGTCGCTTTCATAACATGAGTTCTTGATACCATAATTTGATTCTGGTTCTGATTCTAATTCTTCTTCATTAATTATAAATTCATCTTGTAAATCTTCTAATTCAATTTCTAATTCTTCTTGAACTTTATGTTCTGTTTTTACTTCTACTACATCTTCGTATTCCATTTTGAATAAAACTTGAAGAAAAAAATTTTGTAAAAATTGAAGATTCGCGTATATATTCCTTTAAATCTTTCAGTTTTACTGACAGCGTATATACAGATCTCTCCATTTTTATATGTTACTGAGGGTAGGAGTTGCATTTTTGTGAACATTCTTTTTTCATTATCGAATTTTTTACTTTTGTATCCCTCTAGGTGATTCATATATGGTCTAATGACTTCTGCATCGTAACTAAGATATGTAAATTCCACATTTTTGACAAAAGATTAGATGGAAATGGAATATTAATGGTACATTATTTTCATGAACAGACATACTTTATTGTTGTTGGCATCAATTTCTTAGATAAAAAAATATCATTTTTGATATCATTAAGTGCATTCTTAGTACATGTGTCATTGTGCATTTAATGACAGTTACATTAAAAATTAACTTGCATATTTTTTAAGATAAAATTCTAGATTGAATTACAGTAAAATTCATTTTTGAAAAAAAATAATGGGAACAATCAGATTTTATTGTCATTGGAGTCGATACCTTTATAAAAGAGATTCGATATCGTTAGAGTGCATTCTTATGACATGTGTCAATTTTGATATCCTTCGATTACGTCGCAACTGTTCTTCAAAGCATAATATATAAAAAAAAAATCCCCTCTATTTTAGGATATGTAAAAAAATGTGAAAGAGAACACTATTTAAAAGAAGAGAGCAACGTTATCAGTCGAGCAATCAGTCGTTCAGAGAGTTTCAACAGAGTACAGACAGCTATTGCTAATTATAAGTTCTCCGTGAAAACAAAATATCTCAAGCCATGAACTATTACGTTCCAATTCAACAGGCTGAGGCGTGCAAGAGACAGTAAGTTGATTTAATTTTATAAAATATTTTGCTTATACGTATTATGTATTTTTGTAAGATCTATTTTCATGTTTTTAAAGCGCATTTTCTTGAACATCTTCTAGTACATCTTCAAAACCTCGCTACATGCTTTGTATCTTGATGAAAGAATATGCATTGATATGCATCGACAATGTACAAATTTCTGGACATTGTAGGATCTATATCTCATGTACAAATTGCGATTGGTGATAATCGAGGCAACCGCATGTTTATACTTGATGCTACATGGAAAATGTTCATCGAAAAACGTGCAAATATCGAGCGATTAATGTAGTCAACATCATCATCATCATCATCATCATCGATTCAAGATTTAAATGTAGAACTTGTTAAAATATATAATATGAATAACGTGAGGTTAACATTAAATGGCACATGTTTGTACATGAAATCAACAACTGTTTTTCTTATTTGAGCAATATGTTGAACATGTATTCTATGAACTGAATCAATACACACGATGTTAGTAAGAAATTCGAAATTTTTGTGTCATTTTTAAGACAAAATTGTATTAGTAATAAAAGCGATGCTACAAACATTTTGTACAAAATTTATGATAAAAATTCTATTATAGAATGTGAATTATAGTTTATGGTTTAGATTATATTGTATACAATATATGCATTACATGATAAATAAATGTACGTTAAAATATATATTTTTTTCTTTTAAAATTATTTTATCCTTCGTGTCTTCGCCATTTCTTTTTCATATCTTCGTAATAATATTGAATTAATTAAGAATAAGAAAGTGCGCTTGTATTACATTGATAAAAAAGAATATTATTATAATTAGTGTTACTAGGTTATATTATTAAAAATTCATAAAAATATTATCATAATTAGTTTCTAAGTCGTATCATTAAAAATCGTAAATACCATATCTAATAAATTCATATCATATTTAATAAAATCGTATACAAAAGAAGAAAAGAGAGCGCAACGGGAGGAAAAGAGAGTAAATAATAAATATAGAACTGCAACGAGTGGAAGAGAGAGAACTGCATTCTACAATGAAAAGGAAAAAGAGAGGACAATAGTTTAAAGAGAGAACGCAACGGATAAAAAAGAACAAACTTCTCCTCTAACACGGACCCCGACGCACTTCCCCCTCCCTCGAACCCAGCATCTGCGACTTCGCTCTCCACTCAACACTAGAGCCACCTGCTGATTGCTGTATCCGTGAGTTAGAATCTCTATAGCTATTCTACTTACATATTTACGTACATACAGACGTATCGTATTACAGGGAAGAAAAGAAATTAAAATATATATTTTTAAAAATCTCATATTTTATTTTTAAGCTTGATACAATTCTTTTTGTCGTTGCGACTATCAGTTATATATTTTAAATTCATTTTAGAACCCACAATTTTTATTACGTTTTCCACATCTCAGAGTATAAATAACACCTAGATTACGTAAAAAATTTATATCTTCGTATTCGGTATCTCAATCGTCAAGTCGTAGCTATCGAGTATATCCGCCAGCTATTTGCGTTTTTACGCGTATCCCTTGACGTATATAAGAGCTTTGTTGTCGTCATTCTCTTCCGCATCAATTACAACCATTGTAATCAGGCCTCTACGGGATCTCGTCCTCCCAATCCATAGTGATAAGCAATCAACCAGGAAGTGCAGTACTTTTCCGATTTTGTCAAAAATTTTCATGGCACGGGATATATGTAATGCGAATGGCTCCTTTTCTTTGCATCTCCACTTCCTTCACGATGAATCTCTTGTACGGAATCCTTGCAGATCCACGAAAATTGACATGTCGAGAAGAAGAAAATTACGGTCGACTGCTACGTATCTTAGATTTTATATCGTATTGGAGAATGCACTTTTAGGAATGATTTTGCGTACAATGTTAGTCAACGGATTATACTGAACCATGCGAGACAATAGGCTATAGTATTTACAGAAACGTTCTCCTTATATTCAAAATCTAATCGCACGTCCTCGGTGCATTCTTGGTCGATTCGTTCTGTTGAGAGCAATCGATGATCACGAACAGATCATTATGTAGAAAAGTCGTAAAGATGAAACTCTGCTCGAGATACTCGTATCCCATAGCCCTTGTAGAAATGTGCGTACAAGTACAGAATCGCACATCTGTTTTTATCGAAATACAGATTCAAGTCATTTAATTTTTCGCTTTAATATGAAGAAATCTGTGGCTGAGGCTCATCGAATGCTCTCAAATACTTATGGTGAGGCCGCTATTAGTGAAAGTGTTGTGAGTGGTTTCAACGCTTCAAGAACGGTGATTTTGACGTCTAAGGTCATGCTCTGTATTTGGTGGAACCAGCTCGGCGTAGTATATTATGAACTGTTAAAACCGACTGAAACAATCACTGGCGATCGGTATCGAACGCAATTGATACGTTTGAGCGGAGCATTGAAAGACAAACGACCGCAATACAACGAGAGACACGATAAAGTGATTTTGCAGCATGATAATGCTCGACCCCATGTTGCGAAAGTGGTCAAGACATACTTGGAAACGTTGAAATGGGAAGTCCTACCCCACCCGCCGTATTCTCCAGATGTTGCTCCCTCTGACTATCACTTGTTTCGATCAATGGCACACGGCCTGGCTGACCAGCACTTCCGGTCTTATGAAGAAGTAAAAAATTGGATCGATTCGTGGATAGCCTCAAAAGATGACCAGTTTTTTCGACGCGGGATTCGTACGCTACCCGAAAGGTGGGAGAAAGTAGTGGCGATGGACAATACTTTGAATCATAAATGTATAACCAGTTTTTTACAATAAAGCCTCGAATTTCGGAAAAAAAACGGCGGAAGCAAAGTACACCTAATAAATAATATTAATTACATAACGAGGAATTCAATAACCTTATAATCAAACATAGACCAAATGTTTGATGAGTAAAATGTTTTAGTTTCCCATTAAAATATCTGTGAATATTTGATATTAAGTAATCATATATAGAAAAGTAAAAAATCTAATAATGGAATAACTTCTTAGATGAGTA
Organism: Atta colombica; assembly: GCF_001594045.1. Classification (NCBI taxonomy): domain Eukaryota; kingdom Metazoa; phylum Arthropoda; class Insecta; order Hymenoptera; family Formicidae; genus Atta; species Atta colombica. The sequence continues at coordinate 904,757 of NW_017259577.1, read as the reverse complement.
AAATAAATCATGATGCGATAGCGCCTCTTATAAATTATTAATTAAAATGTAATACATAAGTACATTTATAATAGTGTATTAAATAAATTTCACAATATATAATATTACTATATGTTATTAACTTTACAGGTTAACTTTATGCTTTGTATCCTTTAGATTTATATTATACTAATGCTTTATATTTCCTGACGTATTTCACAAACATTTCTATATGCTGAAGTACAATAGAAGTCAAAGTCAATCTAAGCATCTATACATATAACGAGCGATCAAAGTGCTATGCATTGCGGAATTAAAAATATTTTAAATAAAGTGATTTGAAATATTTATGGTAGCAATATGTTACAGTATATGGTGAGTATATGTAATAGCAGAGACTGTTTAACATAACTTTAATAAATTTTATTCGATCTACTTTGAAATTTACAGTTTTACCTGTTAAACTAAATTCTCTAAAGAAATACATATGATTTTTTTGACGTGTTATATCTAGCGAACTCCCACGAGTCTTTTCTTTCATGGAGATCTGGAATTCGTTGAAATAAAAAGATAGCTGCAAATAATGCACAAGTTGAACCTAGAAAGACTAAAAATTTTCTTTTCCCACAATAAAAACTAAAATGAAGAATTCAATATCTCCTCGTAAATGTCGTTCCGAGATAAACTAAAAATCAGTGCATGTGCACGAGCTGCGGGACCAAAAAGACACCAAGTTTGTGCCCCTCTGCGGCTAACATAATAATAATAAATATATCAATGGAAGCGTAAGATCGGCGCCAAGATATTTTTTAACGATCAAGTCGCGGACGATTCTCACGAGTCCATGATCACAAAATCTAAAAAGCGATATGCGACGTTCAGGGGTAGAGTTTGGGTGGTCTCGTGCCGACGCTGCACGTGCGCTTTCTTGACGTACTGCACGTGCATTTTCCCATAAATATTAAGGTCGTAAAATTAAGGATGACACTTCCAGATTCCGATCAATGTCTTTTTCCACCCTTGACTAATTAGAAAGAAAGAAATAGATCCCCACCACCTAATTAACGAACTTATCCATCAATCAGTGTTGTTAATCAAGCTAGATTATTATAAAAACCTCGGGCTCAGCGCCTTTTTTTCTAATTTTTCTCTGAGGATAGACATAGAGTCCGAAGTTTTTATTTTCTTAACCGGCCAACACTTTAAAACTCAGAGTTTAGAAGCAATGCGGGAGAAATTCCGTTGACCTTGCATACTTGGCCAGTGAAACTTAAAGATTTAGAGTCAGCGCTAAAGAAATATCATCAACCTCGCACATCCTAGCCGGAGGATCCCCATTGATGAACATCTCAGTAGTAAATCGATATATCTCTGATTCCCCTCGCTTTTTCTTTCAGTAATTCATTTCAATATTTCATTTTGTTTCTTTTTATTATTCATTTATTTTTATTTTATTTTTACTCTTTTCTTTCTTTCTTTCTTCCTTTTAAGTTCCCATGTGTAAGAAAATATAAACTTTGCAATCCGTTCACGCTATAATTTCAATCTGTCGCCTCACGATAATTGCCCCTGTCTGCCTATTAATATTATCATTGGAGGAAAATCAGGCTGAATCTTCTCAGATGCACCAAAACTTCGTTCTTTTTTTATTCCTTCGTTATCCTATTCGTAATTTCTCCCTTCTGCTACACAATACTTTCACACACGCACATAAAGCATACCTAACCAAGACGAATTAAAACAAATCGTGTAACAAAAATATATTGCTAAATATTTCTTTTATTATATTATTATTAAATTATTAATCCTCGTTTGTTAATTTGGAAAAACCTCTCCTTGTATTTATTGTGAGCTCTCCCGCGGTTGCACTTCGCTCTCTCCCCCGGATTGAATTAAGTTCCATGACTGAAAGTCAGGACATATGAACGTACAGACACATCTGGCGTTAAAGTGCGCCCTCCTGACCCAGTTTGGGTCCTTTAAATTGAAAATATGTCCGACTCGTGTGTTTAGCGGAACACGAGTTGACGTTTCCACTTCGTCCTCTATTCGATCTCCGGCTCATTAGAAGTCTTAGGACGAGAGGAAAGTACCTCCTGATTTGCATCGGTTCTTTCCCTCAGCTCCCTTGCGATTCAAATATGACCAAATCGGTCTAATAATTCAGTTTTGTTGCGTTCACTCCCTGAGCTCCATGCATGCGGAGCTTGAACGTAACAATCAATTAAAACTTTTTTTTACAAATATCTTCTACTAAATTTTTTGAGTAAAATGAAATTTGAATGAATTTTATTGTTACGACCGGCAGTGTAGCATTTTATATTTCATGCACGAAAATTGAAATTGTGCGAGAATAGAAAGATTGCGTTATATTTGCCGCAATCTCGCTCCTGGGTTAGAAGTGTAGAAACAGGTGGTACGGCGCGACGCGTGGGCGTAATTGGGATTAGAAGAGTGGCGCGGCAAACCATGAGATTTCAAGCACCGGCGTATTGCTTGCTACAGGATTCCTTGAGAATATTGAATTAAACAGAATTCATTGAAAATTAATCTCTTGTTCTACGATTTAAGTTCCGATGGCGTGTCATAATTATTGTTTGCGTCTGGTCCGATTTTTATGGCTCTCACTCGTGATTACTTATGTTTGGTCCGATTTCTTTATCACACGATATTGTAGGCGAAGAGGTTAATATTAATTATTCAAATTTTATATTGAAATTTGATATCTTTATAAATCAATACAAGGTTGTCTAAGCATAATTAATTATTAATTATTCAGAATTTAGAATATTTATTAAAGTCGATTTTGAACATTGGTATTTCTAAGAAATGGAAATGATAATTGATTCTAGCAAATTGCATTCATAGTAAGGAAAGATGAAACGGTAGGAGGATTTCTGTAGAAGAATTCCCTGGTAGCCTCTGATATATTCTAGCGATCTACACCCGTCTATCTGCGCGTCTACCTCTCTTTGTTATTCTGTAAAAAAGCAATTTTTATTTACCGACGCGGCCGTTTGAATTAGAATTGTAATTAAAATGAAACAAATTAATGGTTAATAGGAATTTGAATGAAGGATAATAATTGAAAGGAAGAATTGAGCAGCTTCTACAAGCGCAGTCAGTTCCAAAGAAGAGATAGACTGGGCAATTTCAGTAATCAGTCTGGGGAAGGAAAGAACTGAGCTTCTACGAGCGCGGTTAGCTCCTTAAGGAAAAATAGAGTATTAAAGAATTAATAAGACATTCGTACTTTTTTATTGAAAATTATATTGTTATAGCGGACCCTTACGAATCTTTTCTTTTGTGGAGATCTGGAATTCATTGAAATAAAGAGATAGCTGTAAATAACGAACAAGTTGAGTGTTTATAGCCTAGAGAAGACTAAAAACTTTCTTTTCCCATTAAAAACTAAAACAAAGAATTCAGTATCTCGTAAATGTCGCTCCGAGAAGTCGATGTACGTGCACAAACGGCGGGACCAAAAGAACACTGAGTCTGTGCCTTTCGTACACTGCGGCTAAAATAATAATAAATATGCCATTGGAAGTGCAAGATACTTTTTAACGATCAAGTCGTGGACGATTCTCACAAATTCGTGATCATAAAATCTAAGACATAACACGCAACACTCAAAGTATGGTGATTTCGTGTCGATGCACGTGCGCTTTCTTGACATACTCCATGTGCGCTTTCCTCATAAATTTTAAGATCATAAAATTAAGGATGACATTTTTATTTATTTTATTTATGCTACAGATTCCGGTCAATGTCCTTTTCCACTCTTGATCAAGTAGAAAGCACGGTCTCATCACCTAATTAACGAACAAATCCACCAATCAATGTTACGCTGTTAATCAGGATAGATTACTATAAAAATTCCGGTTCTGCGGAATTCAGGGCTATTTTTCTCTGATTTTTCCTGGAAGACGGACGTAGCGATTCGAAGTTCTGATTTTCTTTTTCCGAACACTTTTTCCCAACACTTAATTCCATATTCAGAATTAGTGCGGGAGAAATTCTGTTAAACTCGCGTTATTCAGTCATCGAAATAAAAAGATCTAGAGTCAATATTGGAGGAAGACATTGAGCTCGGACACCTGATCGCAGTCCCAGTTATAAACCAGCAGAATTCGCCGACAAGGGCCCACCTCACTTTAGAGAATTTTCAACCAGCTCAGTTGTAAGTTTGCATTTCGCTATTCTCCGATCCTCTTCATTTTTTTGTTTCATTGTATTTCATTTCATTTTTTTTTTACTCGAATTCCCTCATAAAAGAAAATAAAAAAGAGAAAACATTGCAGTGCGCTCTCGTCGATCAGTAGCCTGTTAACATACAAAAAATATCTGGCTGATTAAATTGAAAATCAACTCAATTTATCATCATGTCTTTCTCCGCACGTTAAAAACCTTACAACTAATCCAGATGACCTCTCCCTCATTTTTTCCCCATGCCTTCGCCGTTACGTAAATTATCCCTCTATCATCCAATTCCTCTTAATGACATTGATTATCAATTGTTGAAGTACATATCCTACTTTATTCCTTCCAGTAACGATCGGGAGATAGTCAGTAGGATCCACTTACCTTCTTTCAGTCCCTATACCATCCTTCATTCCTATCAATTCTCTTTCCTTTCAATGAGTTTCCCTCCATATGAGTTTACACAAATTTAATTTTCCTCTTTCCTTTCAAACTCTTTCCACTCAAAATAATGCCAATATTATACACTCTCTTTTCACGCACACTCATACATAAATACATAAATCCGTATGGTAATATATTTTAGAATAAAGAGTCAAAGAAGGATTGTATTTTATATCTTAACGAAAATGTATAACAAATATTTTTTTATATTATATTACTATTAAAAATTTAGCCTTATTTGTTCATTCAAGAAACATCTTGTATTCATTGTAAGTTTCTCCCGCGATTATAGGAGGCTTCGCCCTCTGCCTGGTCACTTGGATTAAGTTCCATAACCGAAAGCCAGGGCATACGGACGAATTGTACAAGCATATCTGGCGCATAAAGTGCGCTCTCGTGGCACACTGACCAGTTTGGGCCCTTTACATTCGACTTATGAGTCCGCTTAGCGGAGCACGAGTTGAGGTTTCCACTTCGACCTCCATTCAACCTCCTTTATTAGGAGTCTCAGGACGAAGTAAAGTGCCTCCTGATTTGCGTCAGTTCTTTTTCACAGTTCCTTTGTAATCCGGAGCCTGGACACGACCAAATCGATCTAATAATTCGGTTCCTGTTACGTTCACTCCTCAGCTCCTTGCGGAGCTTGGACATAACAGTTATATTACGAGATATTCCAAATTTTCTTCTCTTCAACAGGTCCCGATCCGGATTAAGATTCGGCTGAATCAAAAATGATCGCGCTCAATTTTATATAGACGCCAGTCGATGGTGCTCGCGAATCGGAAGGAAGATGAGGCTCGATTTTTCAAGAATTGGGATTAGGTGTCAAATTTGAGTTTTGAACTTTCCATAGAAATATTGATCATATTAAGCTGGAATTTAGCACAGAAAGAATTTAATGTAATTTTGAAAGCTCGAGTAAAGTTCTTGTTATTTAATAAGATTTTTAAGTTATTAGTTAATCTAATTTTTAAATCTTTCTCCTTGGTCCGTGCTGCTGCTTCCCTGATTTCTGATTGATCGGCGCTCACTAACGCGTTCACTTATACTATTTCGGCTGAATAAAGTAAATAATTACAATGATTAAGGAAATAATAACTAAATAAAAATGTAATCCGTATAACAAATCAAACTAACTAAGACTCATAAATCAAAGAACTGGAAAGGATACGGGCAGGAATCAAGTGCAGAAGACGTTGCGCAAATAATATTTCTCTGAAGTGTGAAACTTCTTTATTCATTAAAACGCGCTTACATATTTCGGCTCACTTTTGAGCCCTCCTGAGAGACAACACAAGCTAACATAAATAGATTGTAAATAAAAATTATCCTATCATGGTGAGCTCTCCTACTTTGAGAATTTAAATGTCAGAATTAAACCCAAAAGAGAAAAAGAAAAAGAAAAATGAATAAAAATAAGGAAATGATG
>NW_017259577.1:881057-898602 GCF_001594045.1 Atta colombica | reverse complement strand
AACCAAAAAAATGTTACTTGTATATTTATATTTACAAATATTTAGTAAGTATTATGGTAATACTTATTACATATTCGTAATAGTAACATTATTTTAGTAACATTATATTAATTTTTATTATATTAATCAAACATTTGGTTGACATTATTTCACCATATTTAATAGCTATTACCAAACTCTAAGAAAGTCAACCACTGCTAAAAAAATATATACTAATGTATAGTGATTGCTAATTATGGTAATAAAACACACTTTATTGCTAGATGTTCGGGCAAGCTCGAATGATAAGTCCGCTTAGTTCCGATCGCGCCCATGGTAAGGGCGTGTCTTTAATTTAGGCAATGGAAATTATATATTAATAAAACTCACAATTTTGCCAAATGTTATTATAATAGTTTTACTTGTTAATAGTTTTACTTGCCCTGTTCTTGCCCTGATTTTTGTCATTACATCAAAGAAATTGGAACCAATATGTATCTTTACATTGTTGAGGAAAACCTTTTTTAATTGATTTCTCTCTCCTGCATAAAATGATGTGTTTTGATATGTATGTTTAACATAATATTCATATGCCATATATATTAAAAATGATATTGTCCGGAAAGTTGCCGACTAAAATTTAAATTTTAGTATACATTTATTAAATTAAAATTTTTTGCAAATTTTTCAATTTTTTTTCAACATCGGCACGAACTTTCCAGACAATGTGTAATGTTCATCTGTTCACTCTGTTATTATATTTGTGAATGCCAGCTTCCAAGCGTAAATGATCATATAAAACGTTATCGAATATTTAATTGACTTATGAGAAGTAATTCAATTTACATTGTAAAAAGATATACCAATAAAGCTCACAATTTTGTTAGAAATTGTAATAATAACAGTATTACCAACTTGGTTCTGATTTTTGTCATTACAGCAATAAAGTTAGACCTCATATGTGACATTGTCGAGGAAGTTTTTTAAAGGAATATCTTTTTTCTGAATTTATTATTATGTATTCTAACATATTATATTGTATTCTAACATATTATTATACATATTGTTAATGTTACGTAGATATTGAAATTAAAATACCATGAAATATATATTTTTCATTATTTGCGAATCCAAGCTTCCAAGTAAATGATCATTTAAAACACTGTCTTCCATAATATTTAGTTGATTTACGAGAAATTGGTCAATGCTTTAATTTACATAGTAGAAGTTATATGCAAACAAAATTCACTAATTTTAAAAATCATCTGAAAGTAATATATTTACTGACTGGTTCTAATTTTCATCATTATAGAAAATAAACTCGTTATAATATTGTACATTATTGATGAAAGATTTTACTTTTCCGTATTTATGATATATGTTATATGTATACAATATATTTAGGCATATCTAAATTTTTTCTTGTAATAACTAAAACCATCATGAGCGACTAAAATTTTAGATAATCTGTATGGTATAATTTTTATTATGTAGATTGAAAAAATTTTTTAGGATTTCATTAGATAATTAAACTGAATGTAATTAAATGATTATGCTTGAGGTTCAGAATCGCAAATATCCTATAAAATAGTAAACATATTAATATATTATAGTATTTTAGTTTTAATAGATCTGTAATGAGAATAATATGTCTAATAGTAAATACATCTCAAACATAGAATCAGGAGATTAATTAAAAATTTTTCACATAATGTAACATATATAGGGGACAATTTCTTTGATATAACAGCAATAATGTGAACCAATCAGAAAACTTTTACCTTTGTATTATTTTTATCAAAATTTATGAAATTTAACGTGTATACGGTGTTCATCTTTATATACATTAAAGCATTTGCGTGTCAGTTCATCATCTAATTATATATATATTATTAAAGATAATGTATTAAATGATTATTTACATTTGGAATCTAAGATTTACAAATATAATGAAATAGTGAGCATACGAATATTATGTATTTGTAGATATTACAGTGTAATATGAACATCCCAGGTAAAAATGATACTTAGATGTCGATTCATTATTGATTCCATTAATTCACAGAGAATGAATATATGTGTGAAGAATTCTCTATGGAATTCAATTTCTTTGATGTAACGACAAAAATGAGGATCAGCGAGTAAAAATTATTAATAATTTTAAAGTTATTAGATGATTTTTTGTTAGTATTCGAAATTTATGAATATATATTTTCATTATATATACATGAAGCATTTACCAGCATGAGCTAATCAAATATAATCGAAAGCAATGCATTAAATGATCATTTTCGTTTGGAATCTAGAATTTATAAATGTAATGAAATAATAAACATATGAAACTTATGTTATTTGGATCTCAATATCTGTGTAATACGATCATATTATGACTGATAATGTATATCAGAATACATCATCAATACGGAAGAAAGAAAAAAATTTTAAAATTTCCATCGACAATGTAACGTTATATATGGGGTTCAATTTTGTTGACGCAATGACAAAAATCAGAGTTAGCCAGTAAAAATTACTATTACAAATGATTTTTTCAAAATTCGTGAAATTTATGGGCACATCGTTTTAATTACGTTCATTTGTCAGCTCTCTATAATTTAACTAAATATTATTGAAGATAACGTATTAAATGATTTAATTAGTTAAGGGGAATTTGATAAATCAATTTAACAACCAATTTAATTTATAGTAACATGATTCATAAAATGATATACTAATAAAATTCCGTAATTTTGATAAAGATCATCCAAAAGTAATAATTTTATTAACACGGTTCTGGTTTGTGTCATTATACCAAAGAAATTGAAACCAATATGTAATATTACATTGAGAAAATTTTTTACAATTAATTTCTTGCCCCGACGTAAAAGATGTATTTTGATATATATTAATTTTGATAAGAATCATGTAAAAATAATAATTTTACTGACATTACATAGAATTTTTATGATTTCATTAAATTATAATACATAAAAGATTTCCTTTTTATAATGTAATGTTTAATATAATGTATATAAACCACAATTAATTATGAAATATTACATAATTGTAATATTAATGTTATGTAATATTCATTATCATTATGTCATATTCATGAATATAGCATTTTATATTGCATTTCATGATATATATATATATATATATATATATATGATATAAATGCCTAAATAACTTTTGAACGGATAAAGATAATTGAATGAAACTTGCAAGATACTTATTATATCAAAAGGGCTATCTTTTGATACATAAGGGGTAACAATCACTCTCCAGGGATGCGAAGATAAAACACATTCAAAAGTCCTAAATGGCATAAGGGGTCAAGTGATGGCTTTTTCGAATAACCTCGGAAAAAATTATTGAATGAAACATAGCGTAATCCAGCACCCTAATTATCAGCACTTTTTATTAAAATTGTGCGCACATTTCAATCAGTTCTTAGCAATCCAAAATCAACGATTTGAGCGAACGTGGACGTAGCAGATAACTAACCTCTTTTGCTTGATTATCGTGAGTCCCCTTGCCTCTCACGTTTGAGGTACTTGTTTACAATATGTTCAAAATGCTCCTCCTGAACAGCCAGACAATGAGTCAATTGGTTATAAAAACTTGAGATCGTCTTTCTATTGTATTGCAGTGGTATGTATTTTGTCAACTATTCGGCGACACAAAACAATTTTTTTCACGATTCGTTCACGATCACTAAGCACGATTCTCGCATTTTTAAACGTAATCTCTCACAACGCTATTTTTACGTTACAGGATATTCGATACATTTATTATTTAAAGTTTCATTTTAACGCGATACTGAAGCTTCATGCACCCTTCTCATCATGGCGTAACTGCGTGGTATCAAAATCTAATTTATGCAGTTTCAAGTGGTTTTCATCAAAATTTAATTCTTCAGAGACGCGTTGCCTCGATTATAACAATTGTACTTATCGAGAAAGCATTACGTTTAAAAATGCAAGAACTTAATGAGCGTGAATGAATATCTCTTTTGATAATGCGTGGATAGGGTGATTGTCAGATTTTTTAAGGAGGTGGCTCTCTTATGTAATGAAACTTTTCGATGTGAGCAAATCGGTATTTCTAGGTCCACAGTGAAGCGTACTGTAAAACGCTTTGAGCACAGATAATGTTAAAAATCGTACAAAATCAGGTAGGCCTGCAGGAACAAAAGATAAAGCGTTAAACATTGTGTTGTCCATGTTGATTAGTATCAGCAGCCTCCTGCTGCAAATTGCACGCACTATCAATCAATTCACCCGACTTTTGAACCAGGTGCAGTGCCTGCACTTAACGTTAATGTGCACAACCAAATAGATTGTTAATATTTTTTTTTAAACTGACTCTTGTAGATGAACTGACAAGCAAACTGGCAGACTGTAGAGGCTGTGCGGGAATTTATAGCAAAAATGTACGTGACAGCGTGATATCATTTCGAAAAAGCATCCTCAGTTCAAGTGGCAATGTCACATGCAAAAGTTTATATCTCAACCGAAAAGTATATCACGCGTTCGATACCATGAAGAAACTTCAGTATTTTATCAGTTATTATCAATTAGATCATTAGTTATAATTAGATTATCAACGCTTTATATCAGTTGCAAAGGTACAATATCTCGATCAAAAATATATCTCGCGTCTAAAAGATTTCATCTCAGCATTTTTTATCTGTTGCAGCTCTTCGAGCATTGAAGCACAATTAAACATATCGAACTGCAATTGAACAGTTATTGAAACTGATATTGAATGACTATCGAGCGGCTTTTAAACAGTTACCAGATTGATATTTAACAGCTATAAAATAGCTTCAAATAGCTTCGATTCACTGTAAACAGGTATCGAATTATCGAACAGTATCGAATGGATATCGAATCGCCATCGGTTCATTTTCAACATCTATCTGCTATTTAATTGATGTCATGTCTACAGGTACATGGGTAACAGAAATAAAACATATTAATGTGGAATAACATACATTTTAGTTAAAAATCTTACAATTCTTTCTGATGTCGACTACCAATAATATTTTAAATACATTTTGCAAAGCACAATTTTTATCGTGTCTTTCACATCGTATAGTATTACAATTGTCTAGATTACATAACAATTCCACATCTTTATAATGCGCACTCAGAGTTTCGATCATCAGTGTCGAGTATATCCTCCAGCTATTTTCGTTTATCCTTTGACATATATAAGAGTTTCATCCTCTTCTATCACGACTTCCATAATGAGACGCTTCGCCATGCTGTACTGGACCATTCCGTCGTCCCATCGCAATCAATGATGATAAGCATTCAACCAGGAAGCGCAAGATTTGTCGGATCTCATCAGAAAATGCCATAGCATAGGATGTAAAAAAATGTATGTAAAGTGTATGTAAATGCTTCCTCTTTTCAGCATTACTTCCTTAACTATAAATCTTTTGTCGACGACGAATTCTTGCAAAATTACAAACGTCAGTATGACTATGATAAGCAATTTTTAGAGACTGCGCCTCCAGTTTTTCTCTCTCTTTTAAATACTTGCTGACATTGCAATTTACATGATTTTGCATACTACGTTAGACATTCGATTATACGTGTATAATGAGACAATAAATAGTATTGGCAGGTACATTCTTTTTGTAGTCAAATTCTATGTTCAATGCGTATGTTCAAAGTGGTGCTCTTGATGGATTCGTTTTGTTGAGAACATTCAATGACCGCAAAAGGCTCTTTCTCGATAAACAAGAGCACGTTGAATTTCGAAGCAATTCCATAATTTGCTTTACGAAAACGCGCGTACATATCAAAGTCACAGAACAGCGTATTTTTTTTGCCAAAATCTAGATTTAAATCGTACAGATAAGAATTTAGATAAAGTTTCACATTACTCAATCATCGAACGCTAACATCTCGTGACATAATATTCCTTCGACCAGTTTGCAGAGCAAATATAATGTATACGAATCGTGACTTCTTAAACTGAGTCACCGTTTTGACAATCAACGAGTGCTTGGTAGTATTATATTATGTAACAGAGAATACTCATACAGATATCACGAGCGAAAACTCATATTTAGATAACAAATTCCAATGCCTGCAGCATTGATAATTTATTGATCTCGTTCATGCAACGTGAGGCATCCGCCAATGCACTTTAAATAATTCAACTTCTGGCTCAACCGCAGGATTTCCTAACAAGCAAATGAAATCGTTGCGCGTAGTATCAAAATCAATTCGTGGCAAACATTAACGACCACGCATTTGTAATCTTCGCAAAAGTCTAACAGCATGTTGAGCGGCACGCAAAAATTAAAGTATCCTTCCTCCAAATCGGATTTAGAGTTCCATCCGGCGCAATCATAGCTTTGTCATACATCATCGACACATAATTCTTGATGATACTTGTAATTCCGATGTTGCGGTCAATCTCTACTGTTGAATTCATATCGAATTTCATCAAACATGAACGCCACGAAATTATTTCCAAGCGTCGTTGACATTTGATCGTTTATCTTCTTCACCGTTAATCTTCCATTGACATAGAAAACTGTCACACAGCAACGTGTACGAATCCAGTTGTTGTATATCAGTATCTCATCGTCCAAACGTAATGTTGACATACGGATTGTACATGTGAGTCTCAATCTTGACGATGCGATCATCAAAAATCGGCTTATCAGTAATATTCAAGATATCAGCCACAATAAAATCTGATTTTAAAAATGTAATGTTGGACGCAGTGAGTTTCTTTCCAGATGTAGTCTCTCCGTTTAATAGGTGTATCTCTCGTCTGTTTTGGCTGTTCGTTCAACATAAGCATCTCACGTTAGCATCGTACGTGCAACCTAACGGTGATCTCCTCCCCGTCAGATTCGTAATGCTCCACACGAAGGTAAATGATCTGCGTAGGTCTTAATATCTTATATTCTCCAATATCTTATATTCTAGCAGGACACTCGATGAAAATTTGTATCGTGTGCACACATCTGTAGTTGCTGACGCACCCGCAGTCGCATTGCATTCGATATGAATAATGTTTACATTGATGATATTTATCGACACGACACCTGCCACTCGCGACTCCAACACGCGATTCGATGAAAATCCCAGTAATGAGTCAATGTTGCGAAGTTTTGTAAAATTTATCCGATAGGTGCATTTGATCTCGCTTCTCATCTATTATTGACACGAATCACCAGCGAGAAGTCTTTATCCTCCTTGCCTTTCGCGTCGTGAGAACGTAAAATTACGCGCTTTAGATATCACTCTGTAGAGTGCGTCCAAAATCCGGACAAATCGAATAATTTCTTTAAACAAAATGTTTTTAATAAAAAATTAAATATTACAAAAATTCCTTTTACATGGCATTTGAGGGATCCCTGTAAAGCATAATTATTCGATATATCTCCCATTAGCTTGAATGACAACTTCTATTCTCTGAAGCATTCGCACGCACGCTGTAATGTAACGTCCATGCCGACGAATGCTGCCTCAATAGCGGTCCTTAATAACGTTACATTGGGACGAGACTTGTTTGTGACCCTTTTAACTACGCTCCACATGTAGTAGTCCCAAGAATTTAAATCTGGGCTGTTGGGAGGCCAAAACGGGAGTCAAGTAATTCGGCTTGTCCTGTCAGCATCAGAGAGCATCTGTCGTATCTTTAATGTGCACGATTTGTATCGAAGATTCTCCTCGGCAATTCGACGCATTGTTGGCTCGCTTATACCAACAATCGATGCTAATTTTCAGAACGATTGTCCTGGATCATCCGAAATCAGCGCTTGAGCCCTTTCAATGACTGCGGGAGTCCTCACGGTGCGTTCTTTCGAGTGATTCTTCCTCGCTAGTACTGGAACCATTGGACTGTTCTAAAGACTTATATTTTGCCACTTCAATAAACAATTGATCTTGGGTATCCAAAGAATCGAATTATTTCCGTTGCTGAGCGCCCAGCACGAAGGCCTTCGATGATCGCGACTCTTCAATTATACTCCGTAGTTGGTTTCAACATTGCGGTCATTTTGAGAATATGGCTGTTTATTAGAGGCATCAGGCTTTCTCGGACGCCAACAACAACCTCTAACGGAGGCACAATATAGTGGAAAATTTAAATTTAAATTTGTCCGGATTTTGGTAATGCACTCTATGTATCGCGCAGTTCGTATGATCTTTTGGGAATGATAATTTCTTCGTTGTCATAGTAAAACTTGTTGTTTGTCGAATTTATATTGGCTAGAATATAGTACATTTTAAAGTTCGTCAGAGCGAGCTCGTAATCGACCGAACTCGCCATCGCCGAAATCTATTTCCAAATCTGGAAAGTAGCGGCAAGGACGCTACTCTTGCCAGTCAGCGACGTTTGAACAAGCATTGAGTTCAATATCAGTCTTTAAATTGCTTATCAACCGATTGCAGAAATTGTAGATATGACTGCCCACAATTGTTCTGATTGTAACACTAATAAATCGTACATTTATATTCGATTATACGGTTTGCGATATATTTGAGTTTCTTCGGCAGTTGAAGATTGCTCGAATTATCAAAGTACATGATTCCCCCTTTTCCATGCACCATCCAATGCGTACATAGTTCCTCGGCATTGTCTAGATTTACGATACTGCTCTCATTTCGACGTACTCCTTCGATCAGTAACATAGTACGCATTGCAAAGATGCCTCTAAAATACGGAATGCGCATACGGTTTGCAAGTTGTTGCAGTTATAGGTCGGTAGTTATTCTCCTCGGCGTTATAAACGTTTCATTGACGTTTTTTTTTCTACGCGCAGCACCTTGTCCACACTTGTAGGGAGCGAGATAAAGGCCGCGGCCTTTCACATCTCTCTCACGTTAATGTGTTTCCGCGCTTTCTCGGCGATTATATTGTCAGCCACGTGTCGTTCAGTGAGATCGTTATTGTGCTCATACGCTATGTCGTGCTCGTGACACGCATCATTCAATGGATTAGTATCTCGATCACGTTTCATCTTGCACAAAACGATGATATGTAATTATAGATGGGAAAAGATATAATGGAACATCGGGCCTCCACGAGTTAATTTTAATAAGATAAATAAAGGAATTCTAACCCTCTAACTAACTATGTGTTAGTGCGTATACGTATACGATGTGTATGTGTGTGCGTGAAAGAGTCAGGAAGGAGGAAGCGCGTCACCGAGGATTCATATTAGAGAGGGAAGGGTTTCGTTCCTTCTCTCTAACCTATTGTCCTCTCTCTACTATCTATTGTATTATAGGATGCAATTCTCTCTCTTTCGTTGCAATTCTATACTTATTATTTACGCTCTCTCTTCCTCCCGTTGCGTTCTCTTTTCTTTTCTTCTCTTGTACATGATTTTATTAAATAAATTGTCTTTTACGATTTTTTAATAATATGACTCGGTAATAATTTTAATTTAACAACTGATAATATGTTTAATAATACACACACACACACACACACACACACACACATATATGTGTATTGTATATATAGCCAAACGTTCCTAATTATCGAATCATTATTAAAACTATTATTGAGTACTAACTATTGAACACTATTAAACTATATACTACTGAGGAATTATCATTATTGATAGATTCTTAATTATGGAGATAGGGGAAAGAAATTAAAAAATGCATTTAAAAAAATCTTATATTATATTTTATTTTTTAACTTGATATATTTCTTTTTGGCGTTTTCCGACAACCAATTGTATATTTTAAATACATTTTGTAACGCACAATTCTTAACATGTGTTTTCTTCAAACAATGTGTTTTCCACATCGTACAGTATTAATAACATCTAAATTATGTAAAGAATCTTCGTAATTCGCATCTCAATGATCAAGTTGTCACTATCATCAAGTATATCAATCAGGCATTCGCGTTTTTCATATCCTTTAATGTATACAAGAGCCTTATTGTCATCATTTTTTTCCGCACCAATTATGGTCGTAATCAGGCGTTTCATCATATACGGGATCATTCCATCTTCCCATTGTAATCCATGATGATAAGTACACAGCCAGGAAGCGCAATACTTTTTTGACTTTGTCAAGAACCCATGGCATGGGACGTAAAAATGACAGAAAATGGCTCCTTTTCTCAACACCGCCACTTCTTTTATGATAAATTTCTTTCCAACGATAAATCCTTGTAGATCTACAAACGTTGATATAGTTATGGTGAACGATTTTTTAGGACTGTGATCACACTTAGGACTTGATCACAAAGAATCTTAGATTTTATCTCATATTAAAGAGAGAGAGGATATTTTTTTGGTGATGATAATTTACGTAATCCTGTGTACTACACTTGACATTAGACTATATTCGATCACGCGGTCGTATATGATAAGGCAATAGGCGGTTGTATTCGCGAGTATATTCTCTTTGAATTCAAATTCTAATCCTACATCCATGATGCCACTCTTGATGAACTTGTTTTGTCGCGAGCAGTCAATGGTTACTAGAGTAAAACTTTTCAAAAAAGAGTTTAATTGGAATGATGGTTCATTTCTTCCACGAGGGATTTGATAATAAGATGTATGGAAACGTAAATACATATTATATAAAATAGCTCTGAGCTTGTCAAAGTCTAGATCATCGTATGGATAAAATTCTGAATTTAGATAAAATTTTACATTGGTTAATTTACAGGTGTCGAAGTTTTACGTGGTCATGATATTTTTTTTATCAGTCTGTAGACCAAAGATAACGTATCGTGGTTTTTTCCAGCTAAATCGCAGTCTTGATAGCCCATGAATTTGTCATGTTTTGCGATAAGGGATACAAATCCCACGACGGAAACTCATACTTAGATATCTCCATTCTTTAAAGCGCGCAGCGCTTTGTGGATGTTTATTAACTTCGTTCAATGCAACGTAAGGCATTTGCCACTGTACTTTGAATAATTCAAGCCTTGGCTCTGTCGCTAGATCTCTCATTGATGCAAGCTATGCAAGCGTTACTATTGCATGCTCGTATTAAAATCAATTCGTGACGAGCGTTAATTACCACACGTCTATCTGTCGGTAGGCTTTTCGTATTAGAATCGATAAATCCAGCATTTTGCAAACTATATGCGATTTTATTAGAAAACGTTATGAAGAACATAACCCTTCATAAGATTAATTATTCCAATGTTTCTGTTGCGATCAATTTCTATACTGTTGAGTTTATATCGAATTTTATCAAACATAAACGCCACACAATTACATCCAACATTTGATACAGCTTTTGTACATTTTTTTTCCTTTCAAGTCAATCTACTTTTGACGTAGAAAATGCTTTCACATGTGTATAAATCTTGCTGTTATATGGGTATCCTTATCTCGTCGCTATGTCCAAACGTCGTGTTGACGTACGAATTGTACGTGTGAAACTCGAATTTGTCGATGCGATCATCAAAGATTGGTTTGCCTCCAATATTTAAGATATCAGCCATCTCAAATATTTTCGTACAACAAAGCCCAATGATTGTAAAAATTTGACGCAGTGAGTTTCTTTCTACTGGACGATCGAATGTTTTTGATCGCTGTTGTTCCTCTGGTAAAAATTATGTATCCTATCCGTTTCGCCTGTTCATTCAGAACACGCATCTCACGTATCTCTTTATCATTGTCGCCTCCGTACATTTAATCTAACGTTGATCTCTTCTCCATGAAAATCGAGCAATCGTCCGTCTTGATCCACAATGCGAATCATCAGATTTGTAATATTCCGTACGATGATTGGAAAATAAATGATCTGTGTCAGTCTTTCCGGTATTTTATGTCCTGGTGACACGCTCGGCGAAAACTCTATCGCGTGCGCGCGCGCGCACACACACACACACACACACACACACACACACACACACACACACACACACACACACACACACACACATGTCGTTGCTATATGTACCTGTGGTCACGTTGCATTCAATGTAAATGATATTTATGTTGATGATATTTATCGATACGTCCACTGTCGTGGTTCCAACACACGATTCGATAAAAATCCCAACAGAGATCTAATATTGTGAGGTTTTGTGAAATTTTTACTCGATAAGCGCATTTAATCTCACTTTTCATTGTATTGTTATTGGTATATATAGTCAATGGGTACTGTTCATTCTCTTTGCGAAGCGTTTTCTCTCTCATCACATCTTTACGATGAAATTGTAGAATTGCAGAATTGTCTTAGATACTTGTTTATATCATGTATTTCGTACGATCCTTCGGGAATGACAATTTCTTTGGCATCTTCGTCAAAGTAAAACTTATTATTCAATGAATTTACATTAGATATCGTAGGTTTCCGTCAGACCGAGCTTGTAATCTATCATCGCTCAAATTTACGGCCGGAAAGTAACATGCTGTGAGAACGCTACTCTTACCAGTGAGCATAAATGTTAGTGATATATTTGAATGAATACTGAGTTGAAAGAGTGCAATGTCAATTCTTAAATTGAAAAACTGTAGACATATTTGTCCACAGTTATCGTAACGTTTATCGTTGATCGTAACATTAATAAGGCGTGCGATTATATTCGATTTGCATTACATCCAAACATCGCATCAATTCCTTCAGTGATCGAAGATTGCCGAAACTAAACAGCACGATCTCCCCGCTTCGCGTACATTACCCAATGATCATTTTAGAAATAAGGAACTAATAATGGAAAACTATTCCCCCAGTTATTGAAGATTGACCGATTTCCCTCACTTCTCCCCTCTCCTCCCATTCACAATTCTTTTCTTTCTCTTTATCACTCCAACAAGTAACGTAATATATAAGAGGAACGACCCGAAGGAAGCTCAGTATCAGGCTGCTCTCGCCCTAATGATGAAGTGGACTGCAAGGTTCATGAAACGTTGGTATTCCAAGAATGGATTTGGACACGAAGAAAACACGCAAAATCTTTATATAGAAAGCACCCGTGGAAGTCTCAAGAATATTATTCAGGTATAGTTATTATAAATGTCTTAGGATTAAAATTTGTAATCCTTAAATATGAATGTTTTTTTTTTCGAATATTAAACTAGTGTCAGTTCAGATCCAATCCATTTCAATCCATTCAATCCATTTTCATGGATTCAAAGTACGCATTAAAAAAATTTTAATCCATTTTAATCCATTCTCGTTTGCTGAGAATACTATTATTATTGATACGATATTTGGTCACCATAAACATGGCGGATCCTGAAAGTTCGTTTGAAAAAGATCTAAGGTGCCGATGCTGCTTGTCCCTACTATATATCTCCCATGGAGATAAAAAATAACAGGAGGAAGGATATTTCCTCTTTAGCTTGGTTAAGCAGACGTAAGGGGAGAACAATGAGCGCCATATTGGTGTGGTCTACAAAGCGCGTCATTTAAAATAGTAATGAGAGATAGAATGAAAAACTCATAAATAATATTTATAAATATGGTGTGTGTGTGTGTGTGTGTGTGTGTGTGTGTGTGTGTGTGTGTGTGCGTGCGTGCGTGCATGCGTGCGTGCGTGCGTGCGTGCGTGCGTGCGTATGTGTGAGTACATATAGTATGTATATTATGTATGTATTTATATTACAAGAGTAATGAATATATTGTGTTGTACAATATAATATATCTGCGAATGTAAAAATGAAAAATCAAAATAAAAAAAATATAATAAATAATTAGAGAGAGGGGGAGGGGGAGGGGGAGAAAACTTAATGTTAAAGGAATAAACAAAGCAAAGAGAAACTAATTTGCTGAAGTTTTATTATTCATGACACAAAATAAATTTAAATTAATAATAAATTTGTTACATATATGATAAATTTTATAATGAAACAAATAAATGAAACAAATAAAAATCATATGTAATCATACAATTAGATACATATAACATGTAACATATGATCATATAATTAGAATGTTGAAACTATATAAGTAATTCTAATTTAATAATTTTATTTAAAAAACAATAATAATATCTTTATTTAAATAAGAGTATTTTATTAAAATGATCGCTCTGACTATCTGATCTTTTGCATTTTTATACATATATTGCAAACGAATATTTATATATTTAGTAGCAATTGCTCGAATCAAATGAATAATATTATATGATTATCGATTCCAATTTGTTCAAATGTACATTCGTTTAATTTTGGAAATATGATTTTCAATAAAATAACTTAAATTCAATAAAATAACTTAAAATTTTAGTAAGAAAGAAATGAATGTTATATTTTGGAAGTAAATTGCTTTTCATAATAGCTATTCGTATTTTTCACAAATCTCACAGATAGTACATCTTTTGAAGGATATAGTAAACCTCCTTTATTTTTTATGGAAATTAAATCATGATGATTGAAATTCGATTGGAATTCTGTCAAAGCATTGACACATTGTGTACAATTAATTTTTTTGATCAAAATTAATTTTTTTGCACGAAACTTATAATATATGATATAATACTGCGAGAGAATCTCGTAATTATTTGCGAGTTTTTATCACAGTACAATGCAATATTATTTATTTGTAAGTATTTATTATCACAGTCTGATTCATCAGTTACTAATGTCAATTTTTTATTATTAGCAGTTTTATTTATTATGGCAATTGAGTTTAATGAAGAGGTAAAATGTAATATATTTATATTTGATAATGGAATGCAGTTTCTAGACGAATCTTTTTTCAACTCCAAATGAAGCAAAATTTTTTTAATTGCACTTCGGAATTGCTTTGCACTAGGATTATTATTGCATCCAAATTGCTACTTTATAATACTAAAAAGAAGTAGTCTTTATAAGTATAAATTTATAAGTACAAATATATTGTAACAAAGAATTTGATTCTTCGCAAAGCATGTCGTATAATCCTATTAAACTTTTAATTGAGATACAAAAAACTCAACTAAAAATCCAACTTTTTTAGTTGAATTAATGAATAGCTTTCCATGTTGGCTTTCTTTTAAATCGCAAATATTTAAAACGTTCATTTAATTTTGCATACATGATATCTCGATTATTAAAATTAATTGGTGCCTTATAATCATATTGTTTCATATTTCACCTATTAAAAATATCAAATAAATTATTTATTAAACGAATAAAATAAATTGTAGCTTCACATCCTTTAAATTGAGATAATTTTAATGTATTATGAAACTGCATGGCATCTGCTACTGATTTGCTGCGTTTGTGCAGTCAGACGTACTTTCATTTTCTGTTTGAAAAAGTTAACATGTATGGATCGAAGTTTGTATAATAAAATTATTCATAATGTATTTGAAAAAAAGCTGCATTTACAAGAAAAAGAAGCTCTTTAATATATTGTCATGATATTGTATTATCCATTGCATCATGCTTTTTTTTTCGAATACATATGAATAATTTTTATTAAATGACTCGGATCCAAGAAAATAAAGATCTTGTCTGATGTATTCGGTAAATGGAACCATTTTGAAAGAATTGATATTAAAATTTGCTCCTAATAAACATGCCATTCTAAAATTGATTTTAACACCAAAAGTAACAGCAACTACTTTTATATTATATTGTTGCGGAAATATAATTTAATAAAAGATTTCTTTTTTCCTCTGCACTTATAATCTTTAATAAAGTAATAGGCAATGGGAATTTTCCAGTTTTGGTTTAAGCATGTTAATAAAAATATTAATGCTTTTTTAGCAATAGTGTATAGTTGGAATCAGATCCAAAATCGACATAGCCATAATATTTAGAGCCATTATATTCAACCTCTTGTCTAATAGTCATTTCATCAAATATTATACAAGCATATAATGGAAAATCGACTAAAGCAGCTTTCTCTTTTATGCAATTCAAAACTTCAATATTAATATCTGGAAAATTTTTATTACTATATATGTACTATACACTCAATGTTTTGAAATGAGGAAGACATTTATGGAATTTATTTCTTACATACTTATATGCACGGGGAGAGTAATAGTGTAAGATCAGTGAGAAAGTTCATAATTCTGGAGAATATTGTTTAGACATAGAAACATCGGCAAGCTTACAAGACTATCTTTGAAATAATTCTAAATTTGCTTTATCAAATTTATGTAATGTTTCATGTTGTTCATTATCAAGAAATTTTTTTTGTTTCAATTTATTCAAAATGTTTTTAAGGCTTTCTACTCTCTTATCTTTTTCTGCAAGCTTTTTATGTAAGTTATATATTTCTTTTTGTAAACTTTTCTTATTTTCTTCTCTAATTGCACATTTTGTCGGAAATTTTCATAATTTCATTGGAGAAATACTCGTTTCTTTGTCCTAGGTTAATTTTCTAATGGCGTGTAATAAAGAAGGCGATGTATTGTCTTGTTATACAATATGTTGAACCTGCAATATAAAAATTATTTACCTAATGCACAAAAAAATTGTATTTAAAGAAATAAAATTTATAAAAATGTTTGAAGAATATTAATTTACTTTTAGTGTTTATTTTTTTCAACTTTTATTCGAAGTATTGCTTATAATAGCAATTTGTTCATTTTTAGTTTCACTTTTTTTTGTAAAATTTGTACAATTTGTATTTGCTTAATACTTCAATTTCTATATAAAGTTTTGTTTCTTGTACTTTTCGATGAATCACAGATAATTTCTGATAAAATATTTTTATTTTCATCAGTTAATATTGTTTCTTGCAATAATGAGGAAGACGCTTTTTTACGACTGATTACATTACTATAAATATTACATAAAATTATTATTGTTTTAAATAAAAGTCACTTGTTTATTGTATATATTTTTCATCTATTACTTACATGTAAATAATGTGTGCTGCTCAATTTGCTGTATATTTTCAAGTAACGACAAAGGTAATTCATTTGTTGTAATAATTATATTTGTAATCATGTTGTATAATCATGTTGTTGTGTGTATAGTTAGGGCAAGTACTTTGAATAAATTTGTTTTTGCTTCCTAGAAAAAAAAAAATGTGTTTTCTAACTAAAAAACGGCAGATTTAAACTTATAATTGTTGGTGATAGCGGTGAGCATTAACAGTTTCACCAGGTTTTAACAGCTCGTAATAGATGACACCCTCCTGATCCCATCAAACGCACATCGTCTTCCATCCGAAATGATTTGGTCTTGAGGAAGATGTTGATAGTTGAGCGGGATCAATCCAAGATTTCTTGCGTTTAGGATTCTGAAAATAGATCCACTTTTCATCACCTGTCACAATCCGATGTAGGAACGATTTTCTTTTTTATCTGGCAAGCAGAATTTGGCATGTGTTTTAGCGTCGCTTCATCTGCCTATCGTTCAGTTTATGTGGCACCCATTTTTCGATCTTTTGAACCTTCCCCATGGCATGTAGCTGCATGGAAATGGTTGCTTGAGAAACACTCAATTGCTCGGCAAGTATTTTTTGCGATTGGGTATCGTCCTCGTCCAAAAGAGCCTGCAATTGACAGTCCTCAACCTTCCTGGGTCGATTTGCTTCTTGTCACTCAGGTCAAAATTGTCGTCATTGAACCGGAAATCAATCTCTGCACGTTGTTTCCGATAAAGCATTGTTGCCATAGACTTCCACAAGCATTCGATACGATTCGGCAGCCGATTTCT
>NW_017259577.1:872750-880997 GCF_001594045.1 Atta colombica | reverse complement strand
TATATATACTATTTTATATTTATAAAATACTTACATGAGAAATAGTATTTTCTTTCAACCTCACATATGCTGCAGATGTGCGATCAATAAATTTTTTTTCAAAATAAAGAATGAAGCCGACTATTTGGACCAATAATCTTTTTTTGTAATTTCTAATAATAATCTCTATCTATTTTGCTCGTCTTTCCGGATTGCTGGGAAATCTATGACAAATATATTATAATTTTTTACTTATTTGGTATGATAACAAAGAGAAATATGATAAAGATTTAGTATTTTTTAAATTAAATTTACGCTAATATTTAATATATAATAAGATTATTTATATTTATTCGTGAAATGTAATTTTTTTAAATGACATTGTCTACTTTTTTCTTCTTAATATTTGTGTTGTTTTTGCAACCTACTGCATTACACCACATGAGCATTTTTGTTTAATATTATTATGTATTGTGTAAAAACATGACGTCAATCATAAATTATTAAATTCGTCAAACATACTTGGTTCATATAAGTTAGAGGCACAGAAATCATGTGCCTAGTGTAGAATAATGCAAAGTATCTCAGTAAAGTACAAAACGCTATATTATTGTCAACCAATCATATAACGTTATCCCTCACCTAAAAAAAGCCATACACTCTCTCCTATTATTTCTTACCTCCATATTCTTATATTGTGTTAAAAGTGTTACCTGCATGCAATGAATGCACAATTGAAAACCATCATCTATAGAAAAGAGATGCTCTCTGTGATTGATTCTTAAGTATGTAAGGAGATGTAACGGCGATCTAACTTTTAATTTTTACGCTCAGCAAATGAGAATGGATTAAAATGTATTTAGATTTTCAGAAATGCGGATTCATTACTTAAAATAAATCCTTTTCAATCCTGAATGCATTTTTATTTATTTATAGGAATTGTATGAAACAAATGTTAAATTTTTTTCAATCTTCAATGCATTTTTAGTCATTCATAGGAATGGAGTATATTTCTATGCTTTTCAATCTAAAAATAATATTATATTATTTTATATACATATAAGTGCAGCGTGAATACTGCTCAATTCAAAATTGTGAATAGAAAATGCAGTTTTTCAATTCAATTGAATAAAAAAAGTTTTTCTTTTAAAATGGACCATGAATACTATTCAATTCAAAATTGTGAATAGAAAATCCATTGTTTTATTTAAAAATGCATATTAAATCTACTTATCACTTTTTCAAAATTATGAATAAGAAATTTTTTGTTTTAATTCAACTGAGTTAAAAAGAAGTTGTACCATAAAAATATATCATTCTACTTTAATAATTAAAAAAAAACATAAAAAAAATTATATGAATATGTACAATGAATGTTACATATATAAATTACTTATTTTTAAATTATTTATTAATTAATAAATTAATCGCTTTTATGTAAATTTCATATTTCATGTTTCCTTCATTATACAGCTAGCGTATATTTTTTGTATAAAATTTTAAAATAATAACTAAGTTTAAAATAATAACGAAGTTCATGTAATTATTACTTTAATTTATTTAAACTTTACACGTATAAAATTTTTTTATCCAATCCATTTTTAATGGATTTAAATACAGATTCGGATAGATTGAAAATTTCCAATCAATTTCAATCCAATCTTGTTTGCTGGGCGAACTGTTACAAACTATGTGTACCACTATTTGTTTCAGATTCTTTCATTTCATGCAAAAACGCATTGAATAAGCCTAATTTCGTCCATTCTATGTGTATAACTTCTTCGAGTATATGAAAGTATACAAACATATAGTGTTCCACAGTTTTACAATGTGCATGTGTACAAGTAATACATAATACAAGTAATACATAATATGGCAGAAAATGAGAAACATAATGAGACATAACTGTCGTAGTCGTAACTAGTCGGGAATGGTCAGGAAGTGCATCGGAGTGAGGTAATATTAATGCACGTATATATATCTTAATAGTTAATAAGTAAATATATATATATATATATATATATATATATATACACACACAACTAAAACAAAATAAAAATAGATTTATTTTTAAAGATAAAATAACTTATATTGAATTAATTCTTTAAACAAATTTGTTATAATATATTTTTTATATACTTTTTTTAGAAGCTACACTAATTATACAAAGTCTGAACCGATTACAGTTAATGAAGACAGTACTGAGCCACAAAGTGCTACAAATACATTAAGCAGTGAAGTAATGAAAGTAAATGAGCAGCTTGTTAATAAATTTTATGATAATAAAAAAAAATATTCCACCAAAAATGAAAAAATGAAAAATTGATGAAGGAGTTAGAACAATCATTAGTTCAAATGAATAATAGGATTTCAGCCTATATGAAAAAGAAAGCTACGATAGCAGATGATGCTTTCATGGATTTTATAAAAGTACAATTTAACAATGCTCCACAAAAGGAAAAAAATATAAGAAGATAAATGATTATGAACATTCTTACCGCGTCCAGAAATGTAAAGAAGGTTATATGTATGTGCATTATTATATAGTCTTATATGTATGTGCATTATTGTGATATAGTAATAGCTGTTTTTTTTTTATAAGTTTGTTTTGTTTTGAATTTAAAGATTTATGATTATTAGTTCCTTATTTCTAAAATATCATAGCAAAAATTATTTTTTTAAATAATATTTTACATTTAAAAAATATATATAAAGATATTGTTCGCGGGTTTCCTCCGTGTCCAGATCCATTCTTGGAATGCCAACGTTTCGTAAACCTTGGAGTTCACTTCAGAACGAGAAGCAACCTGATACTGTTCCTCCGGGCAATTCCTTTCATATTATTCTATTTGTTGAAGAGGTGGGAGGAAGGAAGAAGAGAATTGTGAATGGAAGAGGGGGAAATTAGTAGGTTTTTAATAACTGGAAGAATGATTTTCCATATTTTATTTATATTGTAGCCATTATCTCTTTAGATTATTAGGGTATTTTTGTATCCCTATGGCTTCTCTATACTTTCTTGGAAAGGATGTAATGTTAACTTGTGGTTGTTTTGTCAAACAGTATTTGATGTTTTATTTCGATGTTGTGTTCTGATAATGCTGATTGCGTGACGTGTTTTAACCTGTCATCACATTGGTGTTTTTTTATCCGTAGGTTGACCATTCTCCCAGTTTCTCCAATGTACTTGCCCGCAGAAACAAGGTATTTTGTACTCCTGATCTTTAGGATTTCTTAAGATTTATCCTATCTTTTTGGGTGGTTTAAAGATAGTTCGGATATTGTGTTTGTTTACTATCCTGCTAATCCGATCTGTTGTTCCTTTGACATATGGGAGAATGGTTAGGATCCTTTCAGATTGTGTATCAGAGACCGTTGTCTTGTTTGCATGTTTATTGATTGTTTTGATTATGTTTTTTTTGTTTTTTTGTAAAACTATTTTTAAGTGATTGAGTTCTGTCTGTAGATGTTCTTTGTCAGAGATGAAAGTTTTATGTACAAGTGAATTGATTGCAGACTGTTTTTGTGCTGGGTAGTGTTGTGACTCGGCATGTAGGTATCTATCTGTGTGTATTGGTTTTCTATACACTTGATGGACTAAGACAGTCAGCTCTCTTAGAGACGAAAACATCTAGGAAGGGGAGTTTTCCGTTTTCCTTTATGTCTATAGTGAAATGGATGTTGATTGTTGAGGAAAATAAGGAATTTATGGAGTCTGGCTCTGCCGTGACTCCATATCATGTGTCGAATGTGTCGTCTACATAATGGAACCAAACTTCTATTTTTTTGAGTGTCTTTTTTGAGTACCTCTTTCTCAAAATGCATGAAGTTGTTGACGATTACAAGAAAAATAGGATAGCTCATTGCTGCTCCTGAAGTTTGTTCATAAAATTGGTTGTTAGGAGAAGTAAGTGGTTATTAAGCAACTCCTTTAGAGGTCGGAGGGGACTTCATGTGAGGCCTTTATTATGTTTAATGTCTTTTATTAGGATTTGTGTAAAAAGGGATTCTATATTTACAAGCTACTATATTCAAAATTTACAAGCAGGTTTGGGACATAGTCCAATTTATTGGATCTTTTTTTGTATGTAGTCCGTTGAGTTAGTTATGTATGATTCGGATTTTCCAGTGAAGAGTCGTAGTGTTTGTGCTAGGAAGCGGGATAAGTTGTATGTCGAGGAGTATATGGCTAATAATCGGTCTGAGTGGGATGTTTGATTTGTGTACTTTTGGTAGTCTACATAGTCTTGCTGAGAGAAGATTTAAATTTTAATGTTGATTTGGTTTTACTGGGAATGTTATTTTTTTCCAGGAGTTTTTCTTAGTGTTCTGCGCGATTGTATTAGTTGGATCTTTGTCAAGAATTGGATTTTTGTATGCTTTGTTCAAGAGAAAGTTCTTCATCTTTTTCTTATAATCTATGTTCATGACTGTCATGTTGCCTTTGTCGGCTGGAAGCAATGTTTGTGTCCCTGTTTAGGTCTTGGAGGGCCAATTGCTCTTATCTAGTGATGTGGCTTTGGAAAGGATACTGGTTACCTGTCTGTGGATATTATCTGCTTGTTCTGGGAATCGGTAGATGATTGACTCTATTTGGCTGATAATCTCTTCCTTTGGAATCTTTCTAGGTGCCACTGTGAAGTTAGGGCCTTTGGCAAGTGCAGATATAATGTCTTGAAACAGATCTTCGTTGGATAGGTTCTTGAGAGTTAAGTAGAGAGGATTGTGGATTTTTATGAGGGACAAGGTTTATGTATTTCTGTTTCTGTCTTTCAGAGGATTGTGGATCTTCATGGCTTGTTCATATGTAATACGATCTAGGATTGTCAGATATCATGCCGCAATGTAGTGGATAGATACAGGAATTTAAAGGTTTTATGGGAAGTCTATTTATAACTAGTGAAGTGGATGCGTTCTTTGATGAAGCTGGTTTTATGAAGAATGTTTTTGGGTTTATTAGTTCCTAGGTGGTCCTTGAGTTGTAGAAACTTTATGATGTTATTATCTCTGCAGCGTTTTAGAAATGGCAAATTTGATAATTTCTTGGTTAGGGAAGACTTGAGTTTGCTGAAAGTGTTTACTTTAGCAAGGATATTCTCCCCTTCTAAAAAATATATATAATAGTATAATGACTCAATAATTTAAAAACAAGTTAAAAGCAAAAGGGTGCCAAATGCTATGTGCCAAAAAATTTTTTTTTGACCTATAAAAATAGATAAGAAAAGTCTTAATAAATTAATTATGAAATTTAATAATATACCGGCTGTGTACAATTTTGCTTCCGCCGTTGTTTTCCGAAATTCGAGGCTTTATTGTAAAAAACTGGTTATACATTTATGATTCAAAGTATTGTCTATCGCTGGCCACTACTTTCTCTCATCTTTCGGGTAGCATACGAATCCCGCGTCGAAAAAACTGGTCATCTTTTGAGGCTATCCACGAATCGAATCCAATTTTTTACTTCTTCATAAGACCGGAAGTGCTGGTGGACCGGAAGCCAGGCCGTGTGCCATTGATCGAAACAAGTGATAGTCAGAGGGAGCAACGTCTGGAGAATACGGCGGGTGGGATAGGACTTCCCATTTCAACGTTTCCAAGTATGTTTTGACCACTTTCGCAACATGGAGTCGAGTTGTTATGCTGCAAAATCACTTTATTGTGTCTCTCGTTGTATTGCGGCCGTTTGTCTTTCAATTGCATTCGATACCGATCGCCTGTGATTGTTTCAGTTTTAACAGTTTTACACTACGCCGAGCTGGTCCCACCAAATACAGAGCATGACCTTAGAGCCGTGAATAATCGATTTGGCCGTCGACGTGGAAGCATGGCCGGGAACTCCCCATGATTTTCTGCGCTTGGGATTATCGTAATGAACCCATTTTTCGTCCCCAGTCACAATGTGATGCAGAAATCCCTTCCGTCTTTGCCTTTCAAGCAGCTGTTCACAAGCAAACAAACGTTCAATATCTCTCGGCTTCAATTCGTACAGCACCCAATTTCCTTGCTTCTGAATCATTCCCATGGCTTTGAGGCGTTTTGAAATGACTTGTTGAGTCACTCCCAATGATCGTGCCAATTCTTCTTGATTTTGACACGAGTCTTGCTCAAATAATGCCTCCAATTCTGCATCTTCGAAAGCCTTCTTTCTTCCACCGCTATGCCGTTCTTCGACGTCAAAATCACCGTTCTTGAAGCGTTGAAACCACTCACGACACGTTCTTTCACTAATAGCGGCCTCACCATAAGTATTTGAGAGCATTCGATGAGCCTTAGCCGCAGATTTCTTCATATTGAAGCAAAAAATTAAAGCCTCCCGCAAATGACAAGAATTTGGCTCGTAAAGTGACATTTTCAAGAATAACTTTATGATGCAGACACAAATCGACTAATGTTTCTATGGGGTTATGTTGACAGATGCCCAAGTTTATTGTATGACGTCTATGATCTATTTATTTCGAACACCATTTACCGCTAAAGCTATTTGTATGAAAACGGCGGAAGCAAAGTTGTACACCTAATAATAACAAACGTTTTTATCACGTTCTGATCATTATCAATTTACAAAATATGTTTAAATGATAAAAAACATAACATAAAGTCGAGCGAAGATTAAATATGTGCTTCACATTGAATAACTAATATATAATTGTTGGTCAAATCAAAAATTAAGAACGATCTTCATCTTATTAATTGAACGGAACAATAACGCATATAAAATACATTAGAATTCGTCAGAGAAGTAAAAGCTTATACTGTATACGGTCGATGGCAAATACACTTCATAATATCAAGACATCAAAATGTTGGTATCAATAATTGAAAAATCTTCGTCTTGTTAAAAAATTTACAGCAAAAGAACGATAGTGTATGATATATTATATATTATATATTATATATTAGTGTTCCCAAAAATAATGTTACGATATAATAATATTATTAATAATAATGTAAGCTAATAATATAAGAATGACAGAAATTCGATAAGAACAATACAAAATTGATTGATAAGCGAAAGTAAAAAATGTACAAATCTATCAATTCAATTAAAATTAAATAAGAAACATACCTTTCATAATTGTAGTTGAGAGTTCAATCCAAAAAAAATTAAATAATGAATAAAGTGTAGACAATGCGATGAGAGAAAGATCAATGTCTCTTATCTTCAACGTTGTTAGACGAAATAAATTTAAATGACTTTCAGAGAAGAGAAATAAAATTGATGTTAGAAAATAGTGGGAAATAAGAATAAAAAGGGGGATAGGTAGAAAGAACATAGGAAGGGCACATAGAGAGGAAGGAAAGATAATATGAGGGAGAAAGGGATTGTATGATTTGTGAGTAGGATTCTGGCAATGATTCATTTTGTTTATTTAAACCTCATCTCTGTCATTTTATGTGAATCATTTCAAATATCAATCTTTTGTTATAAGAAAACTCACTGTTTAAATCCTCATATCATTCCATCTAAAATTATGATTAAAATTAACACGATGATCGGATATAACAGAAAGAACCTATCTTTTTATTAATATCCGAAATGTGTTCATGCAATCTAGTACTTAGTTTTCTTTTAATTTGGCCAACATAGCTGGCGTCACAATCATCACATGAGATCTTATATACAACATTTTGATTCGAAAATAATTCCAACTTATCTTTACTTTTCTTAATAAAATTTTTTATTGGTGATGGTGAAAATTAGTTTACAATGAAACATGTTAGAAATAGATAGAAAACTTTCTGAGATGGAATACATAAGGAATTGTAAAATATTTTTCTTTGATTTGTAAGTTGTGTGTAATATTCTTATTCAATGTATGAAATTTTAATCTTTGTTTTATTATGGAAAAAATAAAGGAGAGAGGATAATCATTTTCAAGAAAAATGTGAATTACGTCGATCAATCATTATTATTATAGTTGTAATGCGTTATTTTTCGTTCTGGACACTAATATATAATCATACACTGACGTTCTTTTGCACAAGTTTCTAACAAGTTTCTAACAAGTTTCTAATAAAGTTTCTAACAAGACGAAGATTTTTCAATTATTGATACCAACATTTTGATGTCTTGACATTGCGAAGTGTATTTTGATTTGCTATCAACTTTTCACAGTATAAGTTTTTATTTCTCTGATGAATTCTAATGTATGTATTTTATGTGCGTTATTGTTCCATTTAACTAACAAGAAGATCCTTCTTAATTTTATTGATATAATATTATATTAATATAATATTATAATATTATATCAATATTATAATATTATA
>NW_017259577.1:870407-872674 GCF_001594045.1 Atta colombica | reverse complement strand
ATCAATATTATAATATTATATCAATATTATAATATTGATATAATAATCAATAATTATATAGTTATTCAATGCGAAGTACATGTTAATTTTCGATTGACTTTATGTTATTTTTTTACCTTTTAGACATATTTTGTAAACATTGATAATGATCCGATTGTGATCGAAACATTTGTTGTTGTTAGCCGTTATGTTATTACCAATTTTTATAGGTTAAAAAGAAATTTTTTGGTTCATAGCTTTTAACTTGTTTTTATATGTTATATATACTTTATTTTGTAATATGATACAGACATGAAGTTGTTTTGTTTTCTTCTGTGATAAAACTGTTTTATTTTTAAAAATTAAAAACTGACAAATTAATCAAATAGTTCCTAATTTATAAGAAATTATAATTTGTAAGCAAAAACTATTTTTAATTTTGTATGTATAGGTTTATAATTAATGTATTTTTCGAATGTTTTTCAAATATTTTTTATTGTAATAAAATACCTATTTTACAAATACTATATTCTTTTTATCTGTTCAGACTTACATACAGGTACACATCGTAATATATAATACATCAAATTTTAAAATGTTATTCATCGATTATTCGTTAAATATCGACATCATGTGAAATCTAATGTATATAATAATATGTATGTTGGGAAAACGGTAATACGAATTAGTTATTAAAAAGTGCACAAATTAAAAATAAATTTTTAACATAATTCTCATAAAATCAGGTCTAAAGGGATTTTGAAAAATGAGTACTCACATTGAAGAATTTGTTTCAATTTGCAAATAATTATTATATTATTACGGAAAATGTGTTGTGTTATTATTATTAAAGAGAATCTTCGAATTTTATACGATAAAAGTAATATTTTTAGGTATTGCTTAAATAATTACAAAATAATTTGTAAGCATTTGCTTCATTATGTTAAAACACACACACACACACACACACACACACACACACACATATATGTATCTATATATATGTACATATACTTACGTCAATGTATTCATATTTATATATAATATGTATACGTATATGTATTATACATATTTATCTGCATGTGCATCTATTTGAACATACCATATTCATGTTGCCATTCTACTTCTCCAATTTCAGAGATAAAATAATCATTTAAAATATTTCTCTGATCTTCTTCAGTTCTTACATTATTGTTCAAGATCTTCATTTGTCATATCAATCCATAAAATAGGTAAATCCTAAAATATTAAAAATTATTATTTTGTAAAAATAAATTATTTTTACTTTTTATTTGTACCTGGTTAGCATTATTATGGAAATTTGTTCTTGGTTATATATTTTGTATCCACTGTTGCTCCTCTTTCAATATGTAATTACGTGGGTCGTTTGGTAAGTTTGGTAAATTTCCATGAAATGGCGCTACAATCCATTTGATGACATCTCGAAAGATCCACTCTTCGAACCCCTTCAGGCCAAATTTGAGCTAGAAAGGACGCATAGTTCACGTTTGGTAATCATTTGAAGCAAGATTGGCGCGCAAAAAAGTGCTCTTCCATCAAGACAACGCGTCGTCCCACAAGTCGACCGTTGCACGAATTGGGCTATGAATTGATTCCTCATCCACCCTATTCTCCAGATTTGGCCCCGAGTGACTTCTTTCTGTTCCCAAACTTAAAAACTTGGCTCAGTGGGAAGAAATTCTCGTCAAATGAGGAAGTCATTGTCGCCGTCAATGAGTATTTTGCAGACTTTGAGACAGCTTACTTCAAATGACTATCAAACGTGAACTATGCGTCCTTTCTGGCTGAAATTTAGCCTGAACGGGTTCGAAGAGTGGATTTTTTGAGATGTCGCGTCATCAAATGGATTGTAGCTCCATTTCATGGAAATTTATCAAATTTATCAAACGACCCATGTATGTAGACACACTGAAGCTGTTACAATTAAATCAGCGGTTTCTGGAAACGTACTGATAGCTGTATGAAATATTCTGCATTTATTTACAAAAATTCCAAAATTTTCAATTGTTCTTCGTCCTCTGAAAAGGTAATTAAAAATCTTCTGTTTAAATCAAGTTTTTACTGGAATAAGGTTCCATTATTCTCTTTGATAGTTTAAAAACATCCTTAGCCACGATATAAGTAGACATTTTTAAATTGCTACCAGAAAGATTTATCGGATTTTTGGTAAATTTAAACGACTATTATTTATATCTTTTCCATGTTATATCGCATTCATTAAAAATTCCTCATTATTTCCTATAAATAATTATAGTATATATATATAT
>NW_017259577.1:865814-870291 GCF_001594045.1 Atta colombica | reverse complement strand
TATATATATATATATATATCAGCAAACACCAAATATAAATACAATACAACGTGAAAGTAACAAATAATGTAACAGATGTTACACTCTATTTATATTATAACTATATAACTTTACTTTATACATATAATACAACTGAGTTATGAAACTATTATATTGTTTCATTATTTATATGTTATAATAAACAAACAGCAATATAACGGCATTTATTCCATATTTCTATAACAGTTGTTTCGTTAATATAATAATTATTAGGTGTACAATTTTGCTTCCGTCGTTTTCCTATAGATGGCTTTAGCGGTAAGTGGTGGTCGAAATAAATAGATCATAGACGTCATACAATAAACTTGGGCATCTGTCAACATAACCCCATAGAAACATTAGTCGATTTGTGTCTGCATCATAAAGTTATTCTCGATTGAAAATGTCAGTTTACGAGCCAAATTCTCGTCATTTGCGGGAGGTTTTAATTT
The DNA here is from genome assembly GCF_001594045.1 of Atta colombica. Lineage (NCBI taxonomy): Eukaryota > Metazoa > Arthropoda > Insecta > Hymenoptera > Formicidae > Atta > Atta colombica. The sequence goes on along the minus strand of NW_017259577.1, from coordinate 869,821 downwards.
TTTGCTTCAATATGAAGAAATCTGCGACTAAGGCTCATCGAATGCTCTCAAATACTTATGGTGAGGCCGCTATTAGTGAAAGAATGTGTCGTGAGTGGTTTCAACGCTTCAAGAACGGTGATTTTGACGTCCAAGGTCATACTCTGTATTTGGTGGGACCAGCTCGGCGTAGTGTATTATGAACTGTTAAAACCGACTGAAACAATCACAGGTGATCGGTATCGAACGCAATTGATGCGTTTGAGCCGAGTATTGAAAGACAAACGGCCGCAATACAACGAGAGACACGATAAAGTGATTTTGCAGCATGACAATGCTCGACCCCATGTTGCGAAAGTGGTCAAGACATACTTGGAAATGTTGAAATGGGAAGTCCTACCCCACCCGCCGTATTCTCCAGACGTTGCTCCCTCTGACTATCACTTGTTTCGATCAATGGCACACGGCCTGGCTGACCAGCACTTCCGGTCTTATGAAGAAGTAAAAAATTGGATCGATTCGTGGATAGCCTCAAAAGATGACCAGTTTTTTCGACGCGGGATTCGTACGCTACCCGAAAGATGGGAGAAAGTAGTGGCCAGCGATGGACAATACTTTGAATCATAAATGTATAACCAGTTTTTTACAATAAAGCCTCGAATTTCGGAAAAAAAACGGCGGAAGCAAAGTTGTACACCTAATATATATATATATATATATACTTTTCTCTATAGTTTATTTATCTATTTTCTTTTTTTCTCTGTTTTATATATATATATGTATATTACTTTTTTCTGCAAAGCATCTTTTTGTAATACATTCCCCCCCTCCCCCCCCTCGTCATACACCTCGTATATTGGGGAGCAGATTTACACTGGCTCTTACAGCCTATAAATACGGATATCGGAATCGTCGTGAGACCAATATCTTTTGTGAAAATTGTAATTGGACAATCAAAATAACAACACAATCTTGCCTCGTGCAATGTGGCGGGCTTTCATCGAAAGACACGCGAATATTGAGCAGTTCATGCAATCCATCGCATCTTCATCATTATCAGTCCAATATATAATATGATAGAAATCGTAAAATGTGTGATGTGAATGTGGTCAAATTTAACACTGTGAGATACATGTCTAAAGACGTCAACCGTACTCTTCATGTCCAAACTCTTTTTGCGTCTAGAACGCTCTGAACTGTGCCAGTATACGCATCGTCAATGAAAAATTAAAATATTTTGTAATATTTTTCAGGTGAAAATTGTATCATTGATGAATGTTATGCTGTAGATTTTTTGCGCAAAATTCATAATAAAAATTCAAACATAGAGTGTGAGTTAATAGTTTATGCTTTAAATAATATTATATATAGTGTGTAAAAGTAAATGTACATTTATTGTTAATCAGAAACAGGTGCTTAAAATTTGATTTGAAATTAACTGAATTAAATTAAATTATAGTTCCTGCTTATAAATACTGTACTATATATTGTAAAACTATTATATATATTGTAAAACTATGTTATATATAAAATTAAACGCTTATTTAAATTATATATCTGGGTAACATTATTCATTCCTTTCTTATTATCGTATCTGTATCACATTACGCGCGCCGCCAGTATCTTCGCGCTCGATATAATACTGTCATATATTAAGCTCTATTTAAATCATTAAATAAAAAAATGTATGATAAAATATTTTTGCATGCGAGAAGATACAACGGGAGCGACAACGCGGCGGAAGAAACGACACATAAAGGGAAGGGAAATAATAAGTATATGCGGTAAGTGTATTCAAGTCTTTGTGCATGATAGATTTGTTGATGTTACTGATTTTTGGAAACAGCGAGCAGTGAAAAATACGGAACGTATAGCGAAACATCATTGCATATCATGTTTATGTAATCGGCCTGGATTTTATGTTTACGTAAACAGTAATAACAGGAATCCTATATTTATATAAACAGCAATACCGCTGACTGGGGATTCTTCGCTCTACTTCCTCAGAGGACCAAGTTAGAATTCGCCTAATATTTACCGTTTTGATGGTCCACAAATGCTTGGTTGTACTCTGGATGAGCGAAAACTTGTACAGATCCAACGAGTAAAATATCAATGAAAATAACACCAACGTGATATCAGAATAAAACACTCTATGCAATCAGCATTATCAGAGCACAACATTGAAATAGGACATCAAAAACTATTAGACAAAATGACTACATTAGCCAACATTATATCATACTTTCCAAGGAAGCATAGAGATACAAAAATATCCTAACAATCTAAATAAAGGTAATGGCTACAACATAAATAAAATATGGAAAACCATTCTCCCGGTTATTAAAAACCTACTAAGTTCCCTCTCCTCCCATTCACATTCTCTTCTTTTCGTTCCATCACTCCAATAAACAGAGTAATATGAAAGGAATTGCCCAGGGGAACAGTTCAGTATCAGGGTGCTCCTCGCTCTGAAATGGACTACAAGATTCACGAAATTGGTATTCCAGTAATCGATCTGGGCACGAAGGAAATCCGCGAAACGCATATTTTTAAATAGAAAGCATCCATTGAAGCCTCAAGAATATTACAAATACTATATATTATATTTCCAATGTATTTTTCATTATATTGGGAAAATAAATAAGTTTCCGCCGTTTGCAAAAGACGGCGCCATTAATAAACTATAATTAAAATTGTTTGATGTAAAACGACATATCGTAAGATTGGACATCCGGCAACATCATAACCTTGAAATATTAGCGATTTTGTATCAGGATCATATATTTTTTTTTGTACGAAAATGTCGAGTTTTGAGCCGAATAAGCGTCATTTGCGGGAACTTTTGATTTACTTTTTTAATTTGAAGAAATCTGCAGCTGAGGCTAGATTGCTTGTAGAAGCATATAGTGATACTGCCTTAAGTGAGAGAAGTTGTGAGTGGTTTCAGAAGTTTAAGAACGATGAATTTCACGTCGAAGACAAAGAACGTAGCAGAAGGCCGAAAATGTACGAAGACGTGGAAATTGGAAGCATTATTAAATGAAGATTCGTGCCAAACGCAAAAAGAACTTGCACTTACACTAGAAGTAATCTCAACAAACAATTTCATATCGTTTGAAATCATTGGAAATGATTCAAAAGCAAGGGAATTGGGTTCCATATGAATCCAATTCCTGAAGCCGAGAAACATTGAACGCCGATTTTTCACATGTGAAATGCTGTTTGCCAGGCATAAACGAAAAGGTTTTTTGCATCGTACAGTCACTAGTGAAAAATGGATCCACTACGATAACCCAAAGAAGAAGAAATCATGGGGACCACCATGCTTCAACATCGACAAGCAAGCCGAATATTCATGGAAAAAACTCATGTTGTGTATTTGATGGGATCAGTTTGGTGTCGTGTATTATGAGTTGCTCAAACCGAACGAGACCATTATTGGGGCTCTCTACCGAACACAATTGATGAGATTGAGCCGAGCACTCAAGGAAAAATGCACCCACTACTATTCCAGACATGACAAAATTATTTTCCTGCATGATAATGCTCGACTACATGTTATGCCGGTCAAAATCTACTTAGAAACACTCAAATGGGAAGTTCTACCCCACCCGCCGTATTCTCCAAACATTGCTCCTTCCGACTATCACTTGTTCCGATCGATGACGCATGGCCTGTCTGAGCAGCACTTCACATCATATGAAGATACCAAAAATTGTATCGATAATTAGATAGCCTCAAAAGATGAAGCGTTCTTCCGACGCGATATTTACATGCTACCAGAAAGGATGGGAAAAAGTAGTGGCTAGCGATGGCCATTACTTTGAATAAAACATTATGTATCGTTCTTTCACAATAAATGCTTAATTTTTGATAAAAAACAGCGGAAACTTATTTGTACTCCTAATATTTTTTCAATAAATTATATATAATTTACAATACCTTATAAGCAATAAAAATGAAAAATGATGAATTTATGTTTTTTATATGATATATTGGATGAACGTATCTATGTATGTATATAT
>NW_017259577.1:862426-865735 GCF_001594045.1 Atta colombica | reverse complement strand
TATATATATATATACATATATATATATTATTTCTACGTAAAAAGAAAAAAATGGTTAAATAGGCGCTGGCTTGTGGTTTATAAATCAAAAGAAGATCCAAAAAGGAGATTATCATAATTTATTTCAAGAAATAAAAAATGAATCTGATTTTTTTATCGATATACTAGAAAGACATTGGAACACTTTGAGAAATTAAGGGAACCGACAATATCATATTTGATAAAAAAATGTTATCGTGCTTTAGACCCAGAACTATAATTTTTAACTTTTATACTATAACTGCATAGTTTACAATATTTAAAGAAATATTCCAAATTATCAATTCATATTATAAGATTGCTTTCTGATATTCACTGTTAGTGCTAATCTATAATGTACATAACGTAATACCATAGATTTTTAGTACTGTGTGAATATCGGAACGCATCTTAATTAAAATGTATTACAATTATTATATTTTTTCAGATATCTTGTTACAAGTGACCGTGATTTGCTATAGCTTTGGCATTTAGAGTTAGTAAATCCACAGTAAGAGAAGTAGTGAAAAAAGTTTGTCTTGTATTAATTAAGATTCTAAAACTATAATATCTTTCTTTACTTATAGAAGCAGATTGGATGAAATATGCACAAGGATATTGGAAGAGATGAACATTCCAAATTGTGTGGGTTTCCATTGATGGCAAACATATTAGTCCTTCTGTCCTTCAACTCGGGAAGTTTGTACAATAACTATAAAAAATATTATAGTGTAATATGATTAAAAAGGCATACACTACGAGCGCAAGATGTTAGTGGTTAAATTATATATTTTAATAGATTACAATAAATTAAGAATAATACAATAAAATAGATGTTTCGGCCTTACATCATCTTCAGTAATACAAAATTCAGTATTACAAAATTAATATGTTGTAACTTTAATGCTAAAAACAAGCAGAACTGGCTTCGAATAAATTTTATTAACCTTAATAATGAGATTAAATATTATATATGCTTGATTACAACTTTATTTTTGAAGAGATAGTTCATGTTACATACTCCAAAAATGTCAATTGTCGTTTTAGTCACCGTTTAGTCAAATTTATTGAAACACATAATTTTCATAATTTCTATTAAATGTGAAATTCATTAATCAAGTTAATAGCTTTTAAATCAAATTTATTAATAAATTTCACTGTAATGTTTCTATTGTAATACATGTATAAATTGTAATACCTATGTTAACAATAAGTTGTGTTGTGGAATCCAAGACTTGGAAAAGACTTGGATGTTATATGTGACAGACGATTTATATACAATCTATGTCCCGCGAGTGAAAAATTCTAAAATTATGTGAAAGAAGTTATGTTTAACAAAGGAAAGTATGATTCTAGTAATTTTTCCGTATCATTTTATTTATTCCATATTTTGTCTTTTTTTATGAAGATCATTTCTGATGTTAGTTTCTTTTGAAAGAATGGTTCTATATCTAATATCTGAATATTATCCCAATTAAATTTGTCACAATATTCATAATCATTATATTATTATATTCTTTTATCTTGATAAAGTTTTTATTATATTTTTATTCTTTTATTGATTATGGAAAAAATTATGTCCATAGGGTAACCATTAATTAGTAGAATATTAATCATGGACTCATGTTTTCGCTATGTATGTATGTAGTATTCTGGATGTGACAGAAAGAGAATTCTCTCTAGTTGACCAATTATAACACCTCTTTTATGTTCTATGATTTGAATTGTAGTTTAGATACCATCCTGAGTTAGTCGGTTTTTTGTAATTATCAAATTTAATATATCCATTTTCTACTTTCAGACTCACCAGAAAATTCTCACTTCAGAAAATTTATGGAATCGTCGTCATTATGTTCACAAGTAAATTTCAATCTGTCATGATACGAATTAAATCTCGTTAAATTTCGTTAATTTGATTGATCAGCATAGCCAAAATGATATCATCAACATATCAAAAATAGATTGGAATGTAATATCCATATTAGAAAAAATGTTTTTTTCCAGATCCTGTATTACTATATCCGCTAAGATAGGTAACAAAGAAAATCCCAAAAGTCTGTTTGAAAAAGTGGTTATCAAATTTGAAATAAGCGGAATTAAAAATCAAAGAGATGGCCTTCAAAAATTCATTCTTAGGAATGTTTATTCAGTGAAATGGAATTCTATCTTATTTCAATACTCTTTATGACTAAGTCTTCAGGAATATTAGTATACATAGAAACGATATCAAAAGATATTTTTTAATAAATTTCCGGATGTTTAGCTATGAATTTTGGTTGCATTCCTTCTTTTAATGTGTCGTTCTTTGAATTTGTTATGCAATTGTGATATGTTGTGAATGAGTTTCTTTTTAGAGCTTGAATTGAATTTCTTATAGAATTTCGAGTATTATCTCCTAATTTATTAATATTGTGTTCAATATGTTTAATAAAATCCATAATCATTTTATTTCTATTAATTATATTATTTGATAAATTGAATTTTTGTCCAAGTTACAAAATAGTTTTTACATTGTCTGGAATTTCAACATTACTTAGATTAATTAACCAATTATCATTAATGTAATTTATTTTAAGATTATTTTCAAATTTCATTGGATTAATATTAGTATAAAATAATGTATTAAGATTTGATTTGTTGATCCTATGAGTGAAAATTTTTTTACTTCGCTGGAATGAACTTATTATTAGCTTTTAAAGAATTCGATTATAACAAATTGAATTCAATCAGTTTGATTTTTTCTCTCCTTAGCTCCTCGAGCTGCATAAGTTTTTAAATTGTGTAATTTTCTATTTATTCGAATATTTTGTTTCAGCCATAATTTATTAAAGATGGATTCTTGTCGATTAAAAAAAGAAAATGGTGTTTGACTTAGAGCAAAATCAACCTATGATGTTTGAATAATTCATTTTTTGTATGGACTAATTGTCTATATGCATCCTGTAACTCTAATGTAATTGTTTTTCGTATGAAATTATGTTTTAGTCTTTCTAATTTACAACAAGAGGAGTTAGCAAATATGTCAGACTACAATACCTTGAGATAACATACAATACCTTGTAGATGTTGTGGTATTTTTGATATGATTTTAGAAAATATATTTTGAGTTTTAGGTTCATATTATTTCACATTTGATGAATTTCTTTAGTGTGAGACAAACTGTCATTCCGAAATATATTCTAATCAATTAAAGAACGGTAAAGTTGAACGCATGTTTATACTCGCGTTATAACAATAACAGTAGGACTATTGTTGTTATTATAGTATAATATTGTTAGCAGTAGATGATCAT
>NW_017259577.1:859607-862326 GCF_001594045.1 Atta colombica | reverse complement strand
TATGTCAGAAATTTTTTATACGATTGTATATATATATATATATATATATTGAACGCAGTCACAGGCAATTATTATATGTGCTGCAGATTTTACTTTTATTGTGTAATATCTTTCACAATATTCTCTCGAAATAATAGATGCTGCAGTCCTTTTCGTGCTGGTGAAAAGGGACACATTGGCAAGGGCACGAAATTTACTTTTTAAACTACGAAACAAATTTCCTAAAAATACTATGCGATAATTGTCGCAAATAGTTTTATGCAAATAGAAACAATGAAAGAAATTTTAGTGATCATAGAAGTAATAGTAGCAGCTGTTATTAATGAATAATCAATCACTTTAAGTAATAATATCAGTCCTAGAGAAAAAGATCTAGAGGAAATGTTGGATGGAATGAAACAACTATTTCATTCTTTTTCTAAAAATTATCCTGAGCGCATAAAATTGTTAACTTTGGTTCCCTTATCATGGAGTATAAGAAAACAACTAAAGAGTTTGATTGGTTTAGATATACTGCAAAAATTGCTAAAAAACAATGTATAAATGAAAATATTTGGTCATTTCTCTCAGTAAGAACTGGAAAACAGTTATCTCTCAATACTGTACAAGAAATTCCAAATTTTTACGAATTGGATGAAAATAGCTGGAATAATGGCTGGAAAAAAAGATACTGTTATTTCTTGGACTGATGAAGAAAAAAATTAAAATGCAGAAAAGATTACTTCTTTAATCTAAAAAAGTTACATAAAAAATTTAAGACAAATTTTCCTGAACATCCAGTTGGTTTTTCTAAATTTTGTGAATTACGACCGCATCATTGTGTATTTACGGTACAAGTGGCACACATTGTACTTGTATTTGTACTATTTATCAAAATTGCAAGCTTACAATACTTGATGCTATCAATATATCTGAAATATCGAAGGAAATGGAATTCTTTGAACGATTATAAAGATTGTTTGAAAGCTTATGTGATAATTCTACTGTTTCGTGTTACTTAAACAAATGTTCTAATTGTCCAGCTAACGGAGATAAGCTTATAGAACCTATTCAATGTGCTCTTGAAAAAGTAAATGTTACTAACATTATTTTTAGCACTTGCTACTGATCGAGCTACTTGGCAAACTATTGATCGAGCTACTCTCACGGAAAAACTCCCAACTCAGGAATTTCTAAAATAACTTTCTTATAAGTTACAACAATTAAAACCATGATTTATATGCAAAAAATAGTCAGAATACTTTACGAATAGAAAAAGTAAACTCTGTGAAGGCGAAGTGTTTATACAACTTGATTTCACAGAAAATTATACATTTGTACAAGATGCAGCTCAAGCATTTTATTTTAATAATAATAAATGCAGTGTATTTAGTCGTCTATTATTATTATTGTAATGAAAAAAATATTGCATAATAGCATGATAATATTATCTAATGTTTATTACATAATATAGCTGCTGTATGACACATCTGTCAAAAGCTAATTATAAAAAAATTAAAAAATAAATGTACAATTAAGAAAATTGTCTATTTTAGTGATGGGGTCAAGCATTTTAAGAATCGATTTCAAATACATACTTATTGCATCATAAGAAAGATTTTGAGATACCAGCGGAGATACCAATGGCATTTCTACGCTACTGTACATGGAAAAGGAAGTTGTGATGGAGTAGGTGCAGCTTTTAAGCGGGAAGCAGTACGAGCTAGTTTTCAAGCTCTAGCAATAGATCCTCCTTAACTTCTGAACATTGTTTGCTTGGGCAAAAAAAAAGTTTTGAAATATTAAAATTTTTCATGACAAGGAACATAACAAAATAACAAGATTCTTGCGAAGTCGATTTAAAAACGCAAGAGCTGTCTCTAACATACAAAAACAACATGCATTTATATTAGTAGAGGATAAAGATCTAATTATTAAAAGATTTTCGTCAAGTCCTGATGGTACAAATTTTCATTATTAAGATTGGTAACTCATCACAAAAAAAGCGATCAAGCGTGTTATCATATAATAAAGAATTAATATTAGATAACACAAAAATAAAAAAAAAAATTTTAAATAAAAGGATAAAAATTACCAAAAAAATTACAAAAAAATAAAAAGTTAAAAAAAATTTAAAAAATAAGAAAAAGTAATGCGAGTAATGCTTTGGGAAGTAAACCACAGACAGTCTTAACCATGTTCAAACGCAGAAAGCTTTTTCATGACAAACCGTTAAAACTCGATATTGATGTATAATTATGCAATATATAGCTTATTAATTTCATAGAAATATCGTGTTAAGAAGAGGAAATAGCACAGTCATAAAAATAATGTAACTACTTACAACTCTCAAAAGTGAATACTAATAAAAACTAAATGTTATTTGCAGAAAGAATACGATTATGACGAAAAACAGCAATTTTGCTCTTTTTGACTACTTTTTGCAACCCAAATATTATTGGTTAATTTTAATTTCAGATTTGGATTTAGCATCACAAAATTGCATTGAAAATAACTATTGTATCTTATTTTCAAAAAAATAGTGAAGATTGGTGAATTGGAACAATGAAAAACATTAATTTTCTATTTAACAGACAAAATCATTACTTGATATTTTTCAAAATTGTCACATGGCATCGAAAACTAGAAGCTTTCATCTAAATTTTGGTACCCTATAAGTTACATTTGATTGCGTACAATTTTGGACAGGGGATGGCAGAATTGACGTAAAATAACCCAT
>NW_017259577.1:859228-859507 GCF_001594045.1 Atta colombica | reverse complement strand
ATCTGATATATATATATATATATATATATATATCCAGCAAATATATCATTAATGTAACATTTATAAATCCGAATATAACAGGTTATGTAACTAGGATGCAACATGCTGCATTCTCGTTAGTTATAATTTCCCACTCAGATGAATAACAGAGACTATATAACAATTATATAGTACTTGTTATGTAGATGTTATGGATTGTTATATGATAATTACATTTTTGTTGTATAAACGTTTCAATGTGTTATATTTTTGTTATACAATTGTTTTAAATACATACAA
>NW_017259577.1:858281-859128 GCF_001594045.1 Atta colombica | reverse complement strand
TATATATATATTATGAATATATTATGAATATATTAATGTCGCTAATAGAAATAAAATCGCTAAAATCTTTATCAATTGACTTATTTTAATTGAATTATACTGAAATGGGTGAACTGATAAAGATTTTAATAATTTTCAGCGATTTATTTCCATTTACAATTTTGTCATATCTTATTATAGCCTCACTTACATGTTCTCATGACTATCTATGTCATCGATTGACAGATTCTAACCTGAATAGACTGTAATGATTAATATTTCCATTACGGGGCAAAGCGATACTTTATTTACTAAATTCGTTCATTTCGTGCAAAAATGCATCGAATGAACTTAATCAACATCGAAGGCTAAACTCAACAATTATCATTTTTATATTTAACTAATTTTATGGAACAGCTTTTAATATTCACTGATATAATTTGTAATGTAAGCAACTGAATTCACTAATAATATTCTTCTATAACACAAATAATATTTATTTGTAAATTCTTCTGATTCAAGTACAAATAGTCACGCGTGTTGCGCTTTATCGCTCGAAACTCGATTGGCACAAAGCTTCGCGACGTCACGGATACAGACCGCAACATTAGAATCATAATTTAAATTATACAGTATTAATATTAGGTGTACAACTTTGCTTCCGCCGTTTTTTTTTCCGAAATTCGAGGCTTTATTGTAAAAAACTGGTTATACATTTATACATTTATGATCAAAGTATTGTCCATCGCTGGCCACTACTTTCTCCCATCTTTCGGGTAGCGTACGAATCCCGCGTCGAAAAAACTGGTCATCTTTTGAGGCTATCCACGAATCGATCCAATTTTTTACTTCTTCATAAGAACGGAAG
>NW_017259577.1:808336-857982 GCF_001594045.1 Atta colombica | reverse complement strand
ATTGAAGCAAAAAATTAAAACCTCCCGCAAATGACAAAAATTTGGCTCGTAAACTGACATTTTCAATCGAGAATAACTTTATGATGCAGACACAAATCGATTAATGTTTCTATGGGGTTATGTTGACAGATGCCCAAGTTTATTGTATGACGTCTATGATCTATTTATTTCGACCATCACTTACCGCTAAAGCCATCTATAGGAAAACGGCGGAAGCGAAGTTGTATACCTAATAGAAAAAAGAATCCTATCCTATATTATATTAAATATTATCCTAAATATGTACTTTATATATACATTTTTATGTATGGTTGTCGTCAGACCTCAGATAGGCCCGAGCTAAAAGAACTCTTTACCTCTTCAAAGCTCTTCGCTCCTACTCTGCCCGTTCCTTCTTGCACATGATGGCCTCGCAGAAATTCGCGAGGACCGTCTAACGGAGCGGAGCATGTAACCCTGACAATGGAGCCATGTATCCTTGTATCTCATATTAGGAACCCTTTTTTTGAATGAGCAAAATCGATAAAAGCATTTTCGATAAAAAAATTTCACATACAACAAAGCTACTATCGGTAGCTATTATTGGTCACTAACTTTTGATGATAAATCTTGAATATATTTCCCATAAAATTGACACGAAAATAGAAATTAAGGTTGCAAATTAAATAAATTACAAGTCTTTAAAAAAAGTGTCTTATATTAGGCGAATTTACCTTACTATTTTTTTAACAAACAATGTACTTTTTAATCTGATTAGACTTAAAATAGCAATGGTGCTACACTAAAATCTAATAATTTTTTGAGTTATGTTTATGTTAGATTATGAGTATGTTTAGGTATGTTTAGGTATGTTTATGAAGATTTTTTTATCAATATCTTGTTACAAAATATTCATTTTAATTAATTTGATTAAAGTCATTTTTTACATATAATTAATCAAAGTTCTTTGAAAGTAAAATTTCGCTCGTATCAAAAAAGACTCAGATTATAGACGGAAGATTAAAACATGGATGTAAATTTCCGTTTTATTGATTACCTAACACTAACAACAGTGATGTTCAAAATGAGTTTAGTTACTGTTAGTGACACAAGAATGTAATGAACATATCTCTGAAACTGAATATATTAAAAATTAAAATAATATTTTAAAAGTACATTACATTTACTAAAATGCATTTCTTTCTTTGGCATCCAACCACTATTATCACTAATTAATAGCTTGTCATCATATTATCCACGAATTGCTTTTTATAAAACTTTCACAAATATAAAAACATCAATCAATGGACCCTCCCAATCACGGACATAAATCAGATTAAAAATATCTGATCTATCACACGAAGCTTCGAGAAACACGAATGTTTATTTTGAAGTATAGTTATCTTGGGCACATTATAAAGACTTAGAAGTTTTTATTCAAAACTTTAGCAAAAAATCTGTAAGAAGCATCTCGATAATAAGCTGTAATTAATGATAATGATAATTGGATGCCCATAACTGAGTAAACGCATTTTAATGAAATATACTTTCAAAATGCAACTTTGATATTTAATTTACTCGATTTCTTTCAGAAAACTATTGACTATTTTGTGCCATTGATTATAATTTAATCCGCATTAAATATCGACGCGATGATACTCAATGTGAATAATTATCAGCCATAACGAGAATACGTATTTCGAAGTAAAATGGAAATGGGTGAGAAGCTTCTTTTACAATCCGATTGTTGCATTGCATAGCCGATGTAATTCCTTCCTTCAAACGAACTTTACCTCGTGGTTACTGTTGCGCACGGGATACTCTCCCCCGCTGCTGCTCCAGGCTTTGGCGTGACCAGTAAGCGTTAAATCTGTAGCACCTCGGGAGAGGGGGGAGGGGAAGGCAAATCACAGTTCGACACGAAACATTCCATGGTTACTTGATCCTCGAATATACCCTTAATATCCCCCTTGTTCGTGTTCCTGTTCTCTCTTTACAATCATGCGGTGCGTTGCACCGTTAACATCTATCGATTACAGCATTATGGCATAACTCGCGGAACGTGCTACCTAATGGCTTATTATTATCAGCCGCGAGAAGGGATCGAGGATGAAGTTATAGTGGATTGGTATCGCTATATCATTAGTGGTCTACTTCAAGCAGAATTGACGGATCAACGTACTCTTCCTCCCTTCTGCCCTTTCGTTCTCCTTTCCATTCGCATCGTTAAGTTATACCGAAATATGCTATGTATATTCAAATCATAGGGTTTCCTGAAATAACCGTCAGTTTTGCAATCACGCTCGCGCCACAGTCTACGATAATGTCGTTAAAAACAGTCTTTCTCACGCCTCGGAAAAATGGAAAAAAAAGCGCGGATTGTAGTAGCAACCCTCAAATCAGAGTTTATCCATGTATCCATAACAAATATGATTGGTCCGATATTTTTCTTTAAATTCGTTTTAGTCAAAGCAAGATAGTATATATCCTTAAATATATCTTTCTTTGTATCACATTACTGCAGAAAACAAAATAAATCCTACCTTTTTCACTTTCAAGCAATTACAGAGCGAGATAAAATATTTTTTCTCACTCACACAATTTGAAAGAAAAATGTTGGATCCCTTATTATGATCAGACTTTGATTAAAGAGTCTGTATTTTACATTTTAATGTACCCTCTTTATCGAATAAAAATACACAAAAGAATTGAATCGATAATTTAACTTTTTCTCTAGAGCGCAAATGTAAAAAAATGAAAATTTTAATATGTGTATTAGAGTAGTTATTATTTTAACAATTTTTCAAATTTAATTGTGACACTCTCTAAAGTGATTCAATATAAAAAAAAATAACACTAGATCTTTTAGATTTTTTGAACAATTTTAATCTATGATACCGGAGCACAATTAAGCGGAAAAACATCTTTGTTGACAAAATTCGACCGCTCTAATTCTTAACCAATTTTAAAGTTTTTTTTTGAAAATTCATTTCAAATTTTGATTGATTGATCCAAAATAAAAATTTCAGATCCAATGAAATGAACAGAAAAAAATCGAAATTATACGATAATAAATATTGGATCGGCAATTTTTAATTTGAACCGTAATCAAAATTTAGGCAGAATGGGTTTATAGCTCATTAAATTCGTGCAAATTAAAAAAAAATTTTTAAATTGATTAAGAATTAGAACGTCAGCCGAATTCCCCCCCCTCTCCCGCGAAGTCGTGAAATTTAAAAAACTTTGCAAATTAATTTTTTTGTTGAAAAAACAGATTTGATGCAAGTTCGTGTTAAATCGCGACATCAAAAATAGATACATAGACTTCTAATTCATATTCATAATCGATTCTTATTTTAAGACCATCTTAAGTATAAATGTCTTAAGATATTAATACGGTTCTCTAATTAATTAGTGATATCTAAAAATTGTCGTCTTAAATAATATACTCTCTAAATCTCGTGGAATGAAATCAAATCTCATTGGAAAAGACTGAAAATTTAGCCTGTCTTGAACAAAGAGAAAATATAGCCAAAGAAGAAATATTTGTTCAAATTTTCATTCTTTTTAAAATAAGATTTACTCGTTTGGAATGAGATTCACTCCAAAGCCAAAGTGACATCTCAATCTCTTTTTTGGAGTGTAACATCAGGATAGATAAAACTTCTCTCCAAAAAGGGATTAAGATTTCACTCTTTTGAAGTGAATCTCATTCCAAAAGGATAAATCTTACTTTAAAAAGAGTGAAAATCCGCTCTTCTTGAACAAGACAAAAAATTTAACTTGCAGAGCTTTTTAAATTTCAAGGCTTCGCACAATGAGCGGAAACTTTCAACTGACGCTCTAATTTTTAATCAATTTTAAAGTTTTTTTTTAATTTGCTCGAAATTGAATGAACTATGAATTTTAATTATGGTTCAAATTAAAAATTGCTGATTTAATATTCGTTTTCATATAATTTTGATATATATATTTTTCTGTTCACTTTATTAGAAATTTTTATTTTGATCCATAATCAAAATAGACTTTTAGTACATTTAATTTCGAGCAAATTAAAAAAGAAATTTTAACATTGGTTAAGAATTAGAGCGTCGGCCGAATATTGTCCATAAAGGTATTTTTCTACCTATCCGTATTCCAGTGGCATGGGTTTAAATTGTTCAAAAAGTCTGAAAGAAATATGGTATTTTTTTGAGATATTGAATCACTTTAAGGAGTGTCCCAATTAAATTTCAAAAATTATTAAAATAATGACTACCCAAATGCGTGCGCGCGCGCGCGTGTGTGTGTGTGTGTGTGTGTGTGTGTGTGTGTGTGTGTGTGACATGACAATTTTTGTCGTCACTATCGCTGCCATGCAAAAAAAGGACTTGCAAAAGAATTTCGCGAGGTGTCAAAATTTAATTTTAATGAAACTTTGTATACTTATAGCTTATATAAAGAGATGAATTTAGAAAATATTATTTATGGTCAAAAATTTGAAGGGATGAAATTACCTCCCCTTATGTGTTAAGTGGAATTCAGCTTTTTCCGTTATATCATGAAAAATATTCGAGATATAAAAAAATGTTTTATACAAAAGTTTTACAACAAAATTAACTGTATTCGTTCGCGTTAATAATATTAAAAAATTTTTAAAAATAATTATTTTTCAAAATTTTCAAAAACAAATTTTTAAATAAATATTCTAAAAAGATATCATTAATATGATTAAATAGAGGTTAAATAGAGGCAATTTGATTGCAAAACTTTTGTATTTTTTTATATCTTGAACAGTTTTTGAGATATAGTGGAGAAAACTAAACATCGCTTTACATATGAGAATTGATTTCACTTTTCAAATCGTTTTTGGCAACTTTCAGAATTTAAAAAAAACATTTTTTAAAATATTATTGATGATATACAATAAAAATGTATGTCATTTATCTAGGAGATATACATGATTTATTTGTAATACTATTTGAAATTTGGAAATACCATTTGAAAAAGAATCCTGATTAAAAATATTGTATCGGTCAGATGGACACAAGAACATTTTAACAATTTATAAATAATACAAATTCATGTCAATTATGCAATTATTATCAAACCGTAGTAAAAAACATTAACACTTTTATTTGTTATACTTATCGCTCTTATACTAACACATGATATAATGCTTGATTGATATGTTCCTTTAAGTCTCGTCCGAATGAATATAACTTATATAGTAGTGCGCCTATGTACGCTTCGACAACAGTGTTTAAAATACAGCCAAAAATCAAAGCGAATATCTGGCGCGCTACTGCGCAAATCTAGTCCTTCTGCGCCCCGCTCGGCCCATTTCACTGTTTGTTTTATTCGCGTGGAAATAACAGTGTTTTTTGACAATTTATTGTATAATTTGGAAGTTTTACGTGAATGTATATTTGATAGACGCTCGTGAAATTGTGAGGCGTCTCAGTTTCACTGCCAGAAGTGAAAGATGTCCGAGTTCTTACTCATGATCGCAAGATCAATCACGGGATGCAGATCCTTGTCGCACCTGCGCCTTGAGAGAACGACTTCATCGAGAGATTCGCCGTCCATTTCAAGGATCTTTTTGACTCTGCTCGCGAGCTCTGATTTGCTTGAGCTATCCACAGCAGTCTACGCTCTCGCGATTAATCCTTTGAGATTAGAGAATCATCGGTAGAGGAAATTCGCAAATATACAGGAATCCAGCGGCTATCATCATTTCGTCGAGTAGAGTGAGTGCGGCTCCTCCTCCCGCCAATATGATCGTATAGCATCAAAGAACCGACGGCGTACCAATTCCTCTCGCTGATTACTTTAGCGTCGAATGGAGTCCTTTATGAAAAAGGACTATTGCTGACTACACAAAATTTACTGATAATCATATAGCAATATTACAAAATATCATAGAAAATATTACAAGATATCACAGAAAATATTACAGGAAATGTTACAAGTTATATATTATTGAAAATATTATTAGGAATTACAGAGTCATATTAATGATTATTACCAACAATAATACTGCTGCAAATTACTGCCTATACAATACTGCCAGTAATACATGCGCATTTATTGCTGTGTTTAGCAAATTTAATAGTTGAGTGAATACTCGCTGTTATTTGTATTTTTCTAGATCAGACTTTTCCAATCAGACTTTGAATCTAAAAAAATATATACGTAACAGTGAGCGCTCACTCAATTGTTTAGTTCTAACACCTGAACACTTTTTAATATGAGAAGTTTGTGGAATTTTATCAGTGATCAAATAGAATTAATAAATCAGTAATTAATATTTCCAGCACTTCTCTTTTAAATTTATTGAAAACCATTATTGAAATACGAGTATTATAATACAGCTTTACAGGGTGCGTTACCAAAATCTGGGCAAACTTTAATTTAAATTTTTCGCTATATTGTACCTCCGTCAGAAGTTGTTGTTGGCGTCCAAGAAAGCCTAATGCTTCTAGTAAATAATCATATTCTCAAAATGGCCGCAATGTTGAAAGCAAGGAGTATATTCGAAGAGCCGCGATCATCGAAGGCGCTAGGCGCTCAGCAACGAAAATAATTTGATTTCTTGGATACCCGAAATCAATCGTTTATGATGTTGTAGCAAAATATACAGCTTTAGAACAGTCCAATGAAGATTCCAAGTTCAAGAGCTCAAGCGCTGATTTCAGATGATCCAGGGCAATCGTAATACAAATCGCTGAGTTCTAACGATCGAGAAGAGTAGAAAGTGACTTCTCCCGCAACCGAGTACTCGGATTTTTAATCCAAGCTGCTCGAATATCTAGATGCTAACCTTTAATTTCGTTGAAAGTTTTCAATTATTCATGACATCCTTTGAAATTCTTGTGGCACCAGATTCCATTCAGGAAGAGACTTATGATTGCTTATGATGTTGGCTTGTCGTGGATTTATCTTCAACGATTTCGAATATACATCATATTGTAGCAACAAGCAGATAACAATGTATATATGTATTGCCATCTCAGCCTAACAGCAAAATAGCTGCGTCAATGTTATCTTGCGTCGGCAATAGGACAACATTATATTATGTAGGATAACATTATGATACATATTATTATCGTAATATAATAGCAATAGTATTTTGATAATGACAATTTTAAAATTGTCAACAAATTGCTGATAAATTGCTACTCAATGTTATCATATCGTGAAAGCATCAAGTTGCCAACAAATGAAGACTCAGTTGCTGCAATTCTGGTAGCAACACATATTTAGCAATGTATATTATAATAAACAAGCAATATTCCAAGGTAGACACATTGCTATCTGGAGAGCCAGCATAATTCATCTCGCACTCAATCATGGTCTAGGAACCGATGTTGCCATTAAAAGAACGTTGTGTTTGATATCTCAGGTAAGATGTCTGTATCTCAAAAGAGCAATTGCTCTACGAGAACTATCTACGAGGACCAGCTCCTCTCTCACTGTTCCTTCTTATTGAAAATTCTTCAATAAGAAAACGATTTTTCTTGAACCTATGATTTGAAAGGAGCAGCATTTGGAAAAAGGAGAAGCATTCATAGATCCTTTTTATTAAGTCAAAGGATTAGCAAATGATCGTCCATTCAATACTCTCAGAAACTCGAATAACCATTCTCATCAGGGCTTTGGTGTTCTAATCATGTGGATGCTCATACAAGTTGCTCGAGATCCATCGTTGCACAGAAATTGATCAAGCCAAGTCAAATGCTAAAGTTGTCAATTTGATAAATTTTTTCAGGACAATGCTGATCTTGCTACATGTTCCAACTGTGAAATGAGGATCAAGTAGCTATATCTCAAGCAGTTATAATGGTACACTATTTAAGTGGAAAGCCTCTCATTATGCTATTATGAACAGTAAATAGTAGTTGCCTTAGTAAATTGTCACCAGAGCGCTACCTTACATTAGCAGATGCGGATCCTTCCAATTTTTTATTTCACCGAGATTGTAGAGGTGAAAACTAAAGTCAAAGAATTATATTATTATAATTATAGCATCATTGTACATATAATAATAAGATTAATCATATTATAATTACAATATCATGCCATTGTATGATAAGATCAATCTTATATGCTCTTATATTGTCATTCATTCATAGACGGCAAAGAGTTTAATAATCTATACTATCAGCTGCGACTCCAACCGGTCTCTTTATCAGATTGAATTAACGTTGTTCTAACACTTTACATTGTTGGTAGGAATTTCGCAATCAATACCATGTACTTTCCTTTAACTCTTCCGTTCACCAGCTTTTGGACTTTCTGATGTTGAAGTTAACAAACATTTCTATCCTTTTCGGACTTACTTCTTCGAAATCAGTTGATTTGTGGATATTTCATAACCAGGAAGATAGCGTTGATAGGGCTTTCCCGTCCTCATATGAAATCAACTCTGGCCGCAATTAAGATAACAGATTTATCCATATAATTCGGTTCCTTTTAAAAAGGGACTATCAATTTAATACTTTTACTTGCTCTCTGAACGGCCAATTGAACTCAGACCTCTAGATTAGTTCATCCTACAATTCGCCCACATTTGGATATTTTTATCATATTAATCTTATATAACGTAGTTTTCCAAACTTTTTTGGCTGACAAGCATGATCTTGTGCTCCCAAAACTAGCAATGTCCGTCCACAGATTTCCTCGGGCCTCACTGGTGAACGAAAACGTCCATTTAAAAAATTTTAAGTCATAGATCATGTTACATTGGATTTTATATCAATCGTAGTAATCAAAAAATAGTGTTTATACACCATGTATGCTTGACTCCATTACAGTTTCTTTTTACACAATTCGCGTCCTAATTCGGATCTAATTATTGACATCTGATTGCTCTCATTCATTCTCTAGTTTCGGCTCATAGACTTCGAGACGTTTACTTCGTACAGCTATATTAACACATTCTAGAGCCTTAGGCTCCGAGTGTATTTTATCTTCAAGTTTTATCAAAATTTTTTGTTCTTAGCGTTTGTTAAATTTAAGAAATCAAAAATATAAACATATTAGTATCAAGGAGATGAACATCATTAATTGCTTGTTAGAATAAAAATATTCTAATTAAGTTTTTTTAAAAGTTAATTGTAACACTCTATCATTTTAAAAATTAAAATAATAAAAATTAAAATAATTAAATTAATTCGTTTAAATTGATTTCCAATATTAATTATTACTGATTTTATAATTTATCTAATGTAACATTCCTATTTATCTTGTACTGTACTTATAAGAAGAGAACACTTTTACTGAATATAGGCTTCGGGATCTCATTTTATTTGACTTTTATGGAGATGATTATGGTGATTGATAAGCAACAAAACAAAAGGTTTTAATATTCTGGCAATCAGTGCGTGCCTAATTTTGTGCGTGCAAAATTATATTAATAAAATCTAACGGAGGGTTTATACAGGTCTGTATTCAACTAATTCTTTAGATCCTTCAGCAAAATCATTTTCTCTGTGCAGGATTGTTCAAACTGGTCACATTTCGAACAATAAGATAGATCAAACTCAAAAAGAAGAATTAACGCTATCATATTTTAGGTTAACCATACATCAGCAAGCAGCAAAGTAGGAAAGTCACTTTACATCCGATTGTCATCATCCGATCCGAAGTGACAGGCTTGTATGGCGAGTCCAAAATCTGCGCCAATTCTTCCAATAGACTGAATATAATCAAAGAACGAATAAAAAATTAACTTTACAAATAAACAAAAGAGCTAATCAGAGAATAATTCTCAATAGAGAATCAGTTTAACGCTCTTAGTGCAGGAAGATTCAAGTTCACCTAAGAGATAATTTCAACTAATCCTTTTTATTGTTCTTTTTGAATTTTCTCTTCCAACAAAACAGACGGCAAATCGAGTTTTAAATGACTACAAATTATATCCATCCAAACGAAATTTAAGGGAGCATAATTATTAGATTAAACGAACTTAGTTCTATTAGATTAAACGAACCTAAGTAAAGTTCGATTTTAATTATGCCCCTAATCTCGTCCGAATGGACTTCCTAACCCTTTTTCACTGACCCTAATGGAGGGTCCAAACTACTTTACTGAAGCAATTTTGCCGCGGAAGCTTTGAATTAATGAGGTGGCGCAGGTCAAGCAGCGCGTGGAAGGACTAGATTCGCGAAGTGGTGCATGAGGCAGAAACGTCAGACATCCGCTTTGATTTTTAGTAGTACTTTAAACATTGTTGGCGAAGTGTGCGAGAACGCACTACTACAAATTATATCTATTCGAAAGAAAAAAAACGAAGAAAATGAGACTAAGGGTATAATTAATTAACATGAGTAGTGCCATTTTTATATCACTTATGATGTACGTGCTTAATATAATTAATTAACGTCTCAGTAGCATCATTTTTATATCAAGTACATGTAATATTAGATATATACCTGATATGTAAAAGTGATATTACTTTAAAAATTGTGTAATGATATTATTTGATATTACTATATAAGTCACAAGAATCTTGTAATAATTTCGGTATAAAGCATAATCATAACGAATAATTCAAGTGCAAAGTCAAACTGTAAATGGTTAAAATGATACTAATGCAAATATTTTAAATATATTTTTAATATATTAATTACATTTTCCAAATTTCAAAAATTCTAGAAACACCTGTAAATGATAAAAAAGTTAAATTACATAATGATATAAAGGATATTGTAGAATCTTCAATAAATGTCATTTGTATTCAAATTGATACTACGTTAGATTTGAAAATTATTGGGAATCAATCTTACTTGATACAAATTTTGTCTCGGATGACGAAATGGAAATACTCGAAGAAAACAAAGACGATGATCAAGCAGAAGATAGTTGTATTTCAGAAGAACGAGAAATTACTGATGAAAGGAGAATTATTGAATTTTGGAAAAGTACAAAGAAGGAATGATATTCCTTTTCATCGATAAAACATAATTTTAAGAAGGTGATGTCTTAGCTGCAATATGGAGAGAGAACATTATATACAAAAAGGAGGTATTCATAGAGAAAAGATATTGTATATTTCTGAATATGTCTTACAAAATTTTAAAGAAGCTAAAAGTCAGAAAAAGAAATTTATTTATGATACTTCCGGAGCGGGATGAGTAAGAGAGCTATACGTGTAGTATCATTCTCTTAAGAGCTAATTTTTGTCATTTTTAAACCTTTGTGGGCTACTTCTTACAGATACTTTGGCCTATCTAAGGGCCTTCCTTCATATTGTTGGAGAGGCCTTCCTCTCATTACTTTTTACAATATCTGCTAACAAGCAAGCTGCTTTTTAACCTAATTTAAATAGTGATCGCGTTAGGCACTAGTCGCCTCGGAATCGAGCAGGAGAGCGTGCGCAGGCACGATTGAATGGGAAGTAGCAGCGCGCATGTTGATTGGCGGTATTTATGGACTGACCAAACGCAGTAATGAATAGGTATGCAAAACCAACATACACAAGGAAGCCATCAAGAAGCTATGCCTGCTCAAGAACTGAACATCATGTGGCAAACAATCGGGAATAATAAAAGGGTGAGAAGCAATCCAGAAATGCTCACATCTAATAAAAGACAATTAAACATCAAAGATTACTGGCTAAATAAATCAATTAGTACTAGCCATAGCAAAAAGTTAAATGAAATAGAGAATTAAGAATTAAGAAAATAATGGAAACAATGTAAACAGAGATGAAACTAAATCATTAATATATGTATATAAATAGAGTTGAAAACATTGTTCCGTTAAAACAAGTATTGGACAACATAATAAAAGAACATAATAAAAGAAAAGTATGCATTGAAAATTCTAAAAAACAACCAGATCAAAATATAACTTTTTTCATCAGCAATTTTCATCTTATAATAGAAAGACTCAAGTAAAAAGAGATTCAAGGATATATCTACCAATGCAAAGCAGACAAAAACTTCAAAGTATGCTAAGAAATATGCATTTTACTGCAAACACAAAGGAAGAAATTGAAAAACCTAATCATAAAGTGATAAAAATAGCAAATATACAATAGAAAATAACAACAAAACAAAAATACCATTGTCATTATTCTTTGTTGAACAAAAAAACAATAAAAAAATATGTAATATTAAACATTTCCTAAATATAATTATCACATTCGAACAACCTTATAAGAAAAAAAAATATTGCAATGCACAAAGTGTCAAGTCTACGGACATACAAAAAATTATTGCTTTAGAAAAGAGAGATGCGTAAAATGCGCAGAAAAATATCTAACCATTATCTAACGATTATCCCAAGAAACAAAAGTTCAAAGAAATTAAACTACAACTGCGGAGGAAGTCATCTTGTAAGTTGTAAAGGAATGCGAAGTTCAAAAACAATTACACCAAAAACTCTACCCAAAATTAAGAGAAAAGAAAATCGGAGAATGATGAACAATTCTTTAAAAGATGTGTAAGCTTAAATCCGCTCATAGGTGGCATTAGTGAGCGTACAAAGCTATCCTGGGCACACAACACATTTTTTTTTATGTGTTTGACATCTATTAACATTAATCAGTGCACATCATCAGCAATTTCATACAACAACATATATTTTTTCTTTCGTAATCATGTCTAGTTTTTTGCTAAAAAAAGCATATGCGGGAAGCTTTGCTTTTTTGTTTCAATTTGAAGAAATCAGTTGCCGAATCGCATCGAATGCTTATGTCACCTATAGCGACAATGCTTTATTGGAAACAACGCAGAGATTGATTTCGCCCGTTCAATGACGACAATTTTGACCTGAGTGACAAGAAGCGTGAAAATCGGCCCAGGAAGGTTGAGGACTGTCAATTGCAGGCTCTTTTGGACGAGGACGATACCCAATCGCAAAAAATTCTTGCCGAGCAATTGGGTATTTCTCAAGCAGCCATTTCCATGCGGCTACATGCCATGGGGAAGGTTCAAAAGATTGAAAAATGGATGCCGCATGAACTGAACGATAGGCAGATAAAGCGACGCCAAAACACATGCCAAATTCTGCTTGTCAGACAAAAAAGAAAGTCATTCCTGCATCGGATTGTGACAGGCGATGAAAAGTGGATCTATTTTCAGAATCCTAAACGCAAGAAATCTTGGGTTGATCCCGCCCAACCATCAACATCTTCCTCAAGACCAAATCGCTTCGGACGGAAGACGATGCTGTGCGTTTGGTGGGATCAGGAGGGTGTCATCTACTACGAACTGTTAAAAACCTGGTGAAACTGTTAATGCTCACCGCTACCACCAACAACTGATCAACAAATTGCACCGTGCTCTGCGTGAAAAAAGGCCGCATTATCGGAAAAGACATGACAAGCTGATTTTCCTCCACGACAACGCACCATCGCACACGTTAACAATGATCCAAAACTACTTGGAGACACTCAACTGGGAAGTGCTACCCCATCCCGCTTACTCACCAGACCTGGCACCTTCTGACTATTACCTGTTTTCGTCGATGGATCACGCGCTTGCTGAGCGGCATTTCGATTCTTACGAAGACGTTCGAAAATGGCTTGATGAATGGTTTGCCTCGAAAGATGAGGAATTTTTTTGGCGTGGTATACACAAATTGTTTGAAAGATGGGAAAAATATATAGTTAGCGAGGGCAAGTACTTTGAATAAATTTGTTTCTGCTTCCTAGGAAAAAAAAATGTATTTTTCTGACTAAAAAACAGCGGATTTAAACTTATATACCTGATAAGCTTAAAACAGGAAATCATGCCCGTCACAAATGCTCTTCAATCTAAACTGTACGCAAGCAGTCAAAGGAAATACTATAAAGCAACAATTTGAAGAAAACATGGACATTAATAATACAATAATAATCATCTTTTAGCAGTAGCAGCAACCCTCAATAGCAGATAAACAGAAAGTTAGAGGATATGATTACCAGGAGAAAATTGATACCGTGTTAAACTTATTCGTTGCAGTAATAGCAAAAATGAAATAATGCTGAGCTCGCTTTGTTTAAAAAAAATTAAAATTAGAATGTGGAATGCTAATGGGTTAGCTCAAAGAAAAGGGAATTTAAATGCTTCTTATCATACGATCACAATTGATATCATATCTGAAACAAGAAAAAATTACTTAAACATTCCAAAATACAGTCTGTCAAGCGTGGTCAGTTAATTTATACAAAGTTAATTTATTAAAAAAATACATTAAATAAAATTTTTAAATACAAATTTGCATTCGCATTCATGAGCGTGGCATAACTTCGTCGTTCACAGGTAATAATCTTTAATCTTTAGAATTTTCACAATAATTTATCTGTCCATAAAAGAATGCTACAGAAAACTTGTCTTTACGCGGCCACTTCTGTACGGCATGGGATCTCGAAATCTAATTGGACGCCAAGCACGAGTGAGCGTGCCGTTCTTTCCTGAAATTAATTAGAATATTTTTCGAACGATTTTCTACTGAACTGCATTTTCTACGACAGCTCATTCCCGGAAATGGCAGAAGGAGCGGTTCAGGAGAATAGAGGATAGTTTTGAGGAACGAATAGAATGACTGCAATAAATGACATAGTAATTAATAATACAAAAAATAACAAATATACTCTGTTAATCTCCGACTCTCATTCGTATACATTCGGTAAGGTTTCGACAATAGCATGCGATAGAATTACATTAGCCTCGCGCGTTTTCTGATACGTTCTCAATAATGCGTAGCGATTACACTAATTCTCAACGAGCTCACGCCACTTCGTGTAATATCGCACAAGTAATAGTTCAGCACTTTGGTAAGACAAGAAAGAGATTATTGCACTATCGTAAACACGGCGTGACTTCGTGCTCGTCCGCGAGGATCGTCTTACAGAATTCCGAGACAAAATATTATGCGATAATACTTAACGGAGATGACCAGACTGTGGCTTAAGCGAACGAGGAAAGTTATTATCCCGAGAATATTGTAACGAATTGTCGCGGAAATCGGCGCGCCTAGAAAACACCATTAATGCGAAAAATCTGACGCAATTGCAACTTCACATGCATCTCACATATGAAAATTGACAGCGATAATTACACGCGCATCTCCGATATGAAAATTAGCGATCTTACAATTCAGCGGAACTCGTTTCATCCCCGATAATCTCTTCAAGTCCTTCGCGATAAATCCTGGCTAGTTTGGTGTCTCGCATCTCTTACACGTGCTCAAATCGCTCGCAGTAGAAGTGCCGAGCGATGATCCTTCCGGGGGCACGCAATAATTTCTACGAGGGAGCCTTATTGGTCTCGTCTAATTGGCGCATGACCCTGCAGGCAAATATGCCTCCGCAAATAGCGTGAGCCATGTCATCTGCGTATCCTAGTGGCGCGCGGAATTCGAGTTGACAGTAGAATTTCCTTCGGCTGCTTAAGAGATTCTTTCGGATTTTTGCTATGCGGAAGACTTACATCTCAGTGGTGGCATCCCAATAATCGGTGCTTCCGTTTCTGATCTTAGTTCCAATCTCAAAGAAGGTCTCCATGAGTTCCGTCGTGGGGTCTTCTGCCAACATTTGGGCGCAGAGTGACCTAGCCACTCTCGTTATTCCTCTATGATCTGTAATATAATGTAGTGTGATAGTACGACAGATTTCGAAATAAAACAAAATATTAAAATATGGAGCGATATCATCTGCGTGCAGACCCTTGTAGGATGCTGGATACCCCGACTAATCCGTCCTCAATCATTCTTTTCCTGAATCTCGATCTTGGCAGTTTTCTCTCTTCCTCTGTGATCTGGTGAAACGATGCAAAATTCATAAGGGCATAAGGGAGTCACCAATTATCCTGTAAAAACTTGCAGCACGATAGTGCATAAAATGAGAGTGATACAGAAAATCTGTGGGACGCACAAATATACGAAACAGACGCGAAATAAACAGAATAACATTAAAAAAGTGCGCAAATACATCCGCCTCCTAAAAGTGGAAGGACATAGGACGCTAAAATTACGTTTTCCAATCAGGTCTTACGATCCTTGTAACGGACGGAAAACGTCATATCACAACATATATTTATTTTATTCAATCAAAACAAAAATGCAATCACTTTTGTAATGTGTCCAGTCACTACCGGCGTCAATAATTGCCTGGCATACTTTCGACTAAATTGACGGTGTATTCTAACGGTAAGGCTTTCCAAATCTGATGAATCTTGTGAGATAGCTGCTTCAAAGTGAAAGTGCGATTTTCACGAAGTTTGTGCTTAATGTATGCCCACACGTTTTCGATTGAATTTGCATCAGGCGACTGCGATGGCCAATCCAATGTAACCATGCTTAATTGCTCCTTCCACTTGGTATGGTTACACTGAATTGAGTCCAGGGGACCAGAAAAAGAGACCAAAATATTAACAGTGCCCCAACTATTATCAAATTGCGTATTTAGAAGTTTTTGAGATCGTTGATATCGAATTCAAATTAAAAAATTAGAAATTCAAAATGATGGTGGCTGACGAAAATGCTAAAAATACTCCAATTGCTGTCAAATTCGGTACTTAGGTGCTTTTATTGCTGATTTCGAATCTGAGCTAAAAATTTAGAAATTCAAAATAGAAGGTCCAAAATAGATTAGAATGTTTAAAAAAATGTCAAACTTTGACATGCAACGCACATTTCCTGGCACATACCCATGCTCTCTCACACACATAATTTTCAAATCTTTAAAAAAATTTTCTCTCTTAAATGTACTTACTTAAAAATGATGTTTTTATATTACATATATATTACATATATTGTTTTTTTATATTAATACATCTACACATACATATATATTAAGTGTCAAGTAAATTAGTTGGAAAAGTAAAATTATTTTTTAAAATGTAATAATGTAAATTTATATAATAAACGCATAATAAAGTAAATGATAAATGTACACATATATACAGGATGTTTGAAAAATAATGATAAATCTTTCGCATAGGAGTAGAATGGATTAAATTGAAGCTATTAATTGCTAAAAATTACTGAAAATGGTCTTCAATAATTTTTTGCTCAAATACTATCAACTTTACAGAAAAACTGCAAGAGACAAAAATTATTTACTTTTTTCTTATAGAACTCTACGAATTTATTCAGAATTTTTTATGAATTTTTTATGAATTTTTTATCAACTTTTTTAGTACTGCATTTTCTCATTTTCATCAATATGAGAAAATACGACATTAAAAAATTCTGAAAAAATTCCAAAAAATCCTTAGAGCTTTATGCGAAGAAAATAAACAATTTTTGTCTCTTACAATTTTTCTATAAATTGGTAAAATTTAAATAAATAAAAAATTATTGAATATCAATTTTCGGTAATTCTTAACAATTAAAATTTTATTAACTATTACGACAATTGCAAAATGGTAGAGGACTTTTCTTCTCAGTTTAGTCCATTCTGCCCCTATGCAAAAGATTATCATTATTTTCCAAATACCTTGTACATACTGCAACCGTGCAACACAATTCACGAACATGAGTCAACTTTGCGTTCGCGGCTAATTCTCTTTCGATTCAGTAGGGTTCTTTTCTTTATAACGAGGATTCATCTTAAAAGAAACACGACAGAAAGTATATCTTTATGCGGCTACTTCTGGGGGTGACGTAAGATCTTGAAAACGATAGTTAGGCACCAGGCACGAGCGAGCGTGCCATTCTTTATCGAAATGAATCGGAAAATTCTCTACGCGATTTTCTATAGAACTGTGAATGTCGATGGCTCTCGTAACCGGCAGCTCAGCCTCGGGAATGGTGGAGGGGACGGTTCGCAGACGAGGATAGAGGATCGCATGGAGAAATGAATGGATGACGGCAATAAATCACACAGTAATTAATAACAATAAATAGTAACAAATATTGATTAATCTCCGACTCTCGTTCGTACTCGTTAATAAGATTACGACAATAGTATGAAATACGTTATTTTAGCCTCGCACATGCCCCGATGCGTTCTACGCGATGTGCATTAACGCTAACTCTCGACGACACATAAGAATACTTTTCGCCAATCACACGAACCTTAGCTCAACATTCTGATAGCCGAGATAGGAGATGGTTATGATATCCTCACAAACACGCGTGACCTCGTGCTCATTCGCGGGGCTTCGAACCATTTTACAAAATATAATGTCGGATATAGATAAAGAACACGCAGACACCACGATACAAAGTTCCGATACAATCATGATAAATCGGTATGCGACAAGACTTAACGGAAGTGACTGTGGCTTAGGCGGACGTGGAAAGTAACTCTCCCGAAAATCCTATAACGAGTCGCGGGAAGCGACACGTTGAGACAAATACTGCGAAAAACGACAATTTCGTGTGCGTCTTACATACAAGATCCGATGACGATAATCACGCGCGCCTCTCGAACATGGAAATTGGCGACCTTTCAATTGCGTGACGCTCGTCTCATCTTGTGTAGTCTTCTAGTCAGGCCTTAGGCTCGCTCCTGGCTCTTTTTGGTCCTGCGTTCTTCCTCCGTATTACTCGCTCACCACAGCACAAGTACGCGTAAAAGCGTTGATCTTTCCGGAAGCACGCAGTGATCGCTATCTCCACAAGGGAAGTTTTGGGACCTTATCGTGTCTAATTGGTGTGGAGTCCTGCAGACTCCGCGAATCGCGCGAGCCGTATCATCCACGCATTCTGAGTTCTAACGCGCGGAATTCGACTGGGTTGCAGCGTTTCTTCGGCTGTTGTCCCGCTGCCATGCGCCTGTAACATGTGACGATAGAACGTGTTTTGGACCAAAGCAAAAATATCGAAATGCGGAACGATATCATCTGTGCGTTATCCATCTGGTAGAATGCTACGTCCCTTTGGTCAATCCTCTATTACTCCTCTTCCGACTGTCGGTCCTGGTTTTTTTTCTTTCTTCATCTATGGTGAAACGACGCAAAATTCATAAGATCATAAGGAAATTGCCAATTATCCTGCAAAACTCGCGGTACGATAACGCACGAAAGAATGACAAATCGATGCAGAAAATTCCTGGGACGCACAGATAAAACAAAACAAACGCGAAATATAAGAGTGCGCAAATACGTCCGCTTTTTAAGTGAAAGGACCCAAAACGCCAGAGTTGCGCTGTTCAGTCGGGTCTTTCGATTCTTGTGACAGAAAACGTCAAAATACCAGCACAATACCAGCGATACATAATTTAAAATATAATAATTTTTATAACAATTAAAAAATACAAATTTAAATAAAAGTTTAAAAATGTCCGCACTTTTCCAATTATAATACAATAATAAAAGGTGAAAAAACAAATTAATAAGAGTAAAGCGCTGTAAACTTTGCGCAATTTTTATGTGTAAATCTTCTATTAATTTGGATATTTCGACTCACGTTTAAGCAATCCTCAACAATAACTGCATATAATTATATCTATTAGTGATGAATCCTTGAAAGAACTCTACTTGTCATCAGGCGTCATCATTACACATGGTTGGTAATTCCAGTGGATGTCAAAACGAGTGAGATCAACTATCGCTATTTCCAAGAATCCCGGTACGAAAAACTTATAATAAAATCCACAATCCATTTTGATAAGAATCTTAATAAATTACATTGTGTTAAATTCAAACAAGTATTCTTAACAAGCAACAATTTCAAAGTGAGCCTCTGACATGACAAGTAGGTAGAGTTCTTTTGCCAAGGATTCATCACTAATAGATATAATTATATGCAGTCTAAATAAATAGAAGATTTACATATAAAAATTGCGCAACATTTATAGCGTATATTCACTCTCATTAGCTTATTTTTTTCATTTATTGTAGTAATTTTTACTTTTTATATTAGATATACAACTTTGCTTCCGCCGTTTTCTTATAGATGGCTTTAGCGGTAAGTGGTCGAAATAAATAGATCATAGACATCATACAATAAATTTGGGCATCTATCAACATAACCCCATAGAAACATTAGTCGATTTGTGTCTGCATCATAAAGTTATTCTCGATTGAAAATGTCAGTTTAGATTGAAAATGTCAGCCAAATTCTCGTCATTTGCGGGAGCTTTTAATTTTTTGCTTCAATATGAAGAAATCTGCGGCTGAGGCTCATCGAATGCTCTCAAATACTTATGGTGAGGCCGCTATTAGTGAAAGAACGTGTCGTGAGTGGTTTCAACGCTTCAAGAAGGGTGATTTTGATGTCGAAGACCGGCATAGCGTGGAAGAGAGAAGGTTTTCGAAGATGCAGAATTGGAGGCATTACTTGAGCAAGACTCGTGTCAAAATCAAGAAGAATTGGCACGATCATTGGGAATGATTCAACAAGCCATTTCAAAACGCCTCAAAGCCATGGGAATGATTCAGAAGCAAGGAAATTGGGTGCCGAATTGAAGCCGAGAGATGTTGAACGGCGTTTGTTTGCTTGTGAACAGCTGCTTGAAAGGCAAAGACGGAAGGGATTTCTGCATCGCATTGTGACTGGGGACGAAAAATAGGTTCATTATGATAATCCCAAGCGCAGAAAATCATGGGGAGTTCCCGGCCATGCTTCCACGTCGACGGCTAAACCGAATATTCACGGCTCCAAGATCATGGGACCAGCTGGGCGCAGTGTATTATGAACTGATAAACCGACTGAAACAATCACAGGCGATCGGTATCTAACGCAATTGATGCGTTTGAGCATTGAAAGACAAACAGCCGCAATACAATGAGAGACACGATAAAGTGATTTTGCAGCATGACAATGCTCGACCCCATGTTGCGAAAGTGATCAAGACATACTTGGAAACGTTGAAATGGGAAGTCCTACTCCACCCGCCGCATTCTCCAGACGTTGCTCCCTTTGACTATCACTTGTTTCGATCAATGGCACACGGTCTGTCTGACCAGCACTTCCGGTATTATGAAGAAGTAAAAAATTGGATCGATTCGTGGATAGCCTCAAAAGATGACCAGTTTTTTCGACGCGGGATTCGTACGCTACCCGAAAGATGAGAGAAAGTAGTGGCCAGCGATGGACAATATTTTGAATCATAAATCTATAACCATATACCAGTTTTTTACAATAAAGCCTCGAATTTTGGAAAAAAACGGCGGAAGCAAAGTTGTACACCTAATACTTTTGAGTGGTTAAGTAGCGGATGATTCTCACGAGTTCGTGATCATAAAATCTAAGAAGCGAAACGCGACGTTCATTGATAGAGTTTGGTGGTCTCATGCTGAAAGTGCGCTTTCTCGATACATTGCACGTGCGATTTTCCATAAATATTAAGGATAACACTTTTCCACACTACAGACTCCGGTTAACACGGTTACTTTCCTCCCCCAATATCTTGACTAATCCGATAGCAAAGAAAAATTCTACTACTAGTTAACGAAACCTATTCTACCAGTTCGAACTTGAATAATCTGGGGTGAATAGTATCAACACCGCGATTCCGCAGCTCTCAACGTAATTTTTTTTTCTCTAAGTTTCCGGAGACTATAGTTATGTTGGGACCTTTGAAAAAGATTTCATCCGATTCTCAAAGTCCTTTTCTTCAGTAGAGATAGTGAAACTTAATGAAACCATGCTATGAACTTGATCAACGGTAGTACTGGCTGACCGGGGAAATTGACGAAGTGGACCAGGTGCCCAGCATCTCACAGTTGACGGCACTTTCTCGGGCACTCTATACATCGCTATCGCCAAGTAGTAGTCTTCCACTGCAGTACATTGGATGATCCCTCCTCTTCTTGTGTAGTCTTGACGATCAAATTTTTAGAACGTTCACGCAATTTTTTCGCCCCTCTTCACCGTAACCTAGCGGGGACTAACAACGCGCGTCAATCCACCACTTGTATTCACTTTAACATCGTGAGAACAATCTCTGCTAATTCAGAACGACTTAAGAACAAACAACGGTCATTCAGTCTCCGGCCTCGATTTTATCACTGTTATTATAAACTTCTTACTTCCCTGTCTCCGATCTGTCTCCAGATTTTTTTGATTCCTCTTCTAGTCCAGTTCTCCTTCTGTTTTACATCCGATATCACCCCCAGTTGAGGAATTTCCCATCTCGGACACCATCCCCTCAATTTCCTCCTAGTCAAACTGACTCTTATTCTCCCACTAGTCACCTTCTCCTTCTCTTTCATAATGTCCATCAATTGTTGGAGTACGTGTCCTATTTTATTCCTTCCACTAACGACTAGATCATAGTCAGCATCGCAAGATCCACTTGTCTCTTTTCAATTCCCATACCATTCCTCATTCCTATCGATCCTCTTTCCCTCCAACCATATCAGTTTACACAAATTTAATTTTTTCCTTTCCTTCCAAACTCTCCGCACTCAAAATAACGCCAGCATTACACACAACTCTCTTTCCACACACACACACTCACACATAAATACTCACTCATACATAAATCCGTATGATATTATATTTTAGAATAAAGAACCAAAGGAAGGTTGTATTTTATAACTTAACAAAAATTGCTAAATATATTCTTTATTTATATTACTATTACATTTAATTATCTCGTTTGTTTATCTGAAAACTCCTCCTTGTATTCATTGTAAGCTCTCCCGCGATTGCACTTCGCCCTCTCCCCGGTCACTTGGATTAAGTTTCATGACGAAAGCCAAGGTATACGGACATACTGGCACATCTGGAGTTAAAGTGCGCCCTCGTGACACACTGACATAGTTTGGGTCTTTTAAACTAAAAGTTATGACGCTTAGCGGAGCATGAGTTAAGGTTTCCACTTCGTTCTCCATTCGACTCCCGGCTCGTTAGAAGTCTCAGGACAAAGCGACATACCTCCCGATTTGCGTCGGCCCTTCCTCCTCCCCCCCCTTGCGATTCGAAGCCTAGACATAACCAAATCAGTCTAATAATTCGGTTTCTGCTGCGTTCACACTCTCATCTCCATGCATGCAGAGCTTAGACGTAACAGTACTTGAAAAATTGAGGGCTCATCTGAGATAAGAAAGTGCAACTTGAGAAGCAAAAATGAATACGAGGAATTCAAACGAATCAGAAGTAGAGAACCTCTACAAGACCGCGATAGAAAATTTGAGTAAAATAAAATCAAGTACACAAAACACCACTACCAATTTTTACTTCTATCAAACTCTCCGGATCCCAATACGAAACAACAGAATTTCTATCATCGAAACAGAAATTTTGAATAGTTTCGAAACTTTTATTCCTGGCGATTCTGACGACCTCATTAACTAATTTCTTAAAACAAATTTACCTTCAAAAAACGTATATCAATTACAAGGATAATTAGGTTTATCAGAAAAACGAAGATATAGTTATGCGAACCAAGTAAAAATCTTAAGAAAATAAATATTAGAAGCACATAGATATTCGGGAACCGGTTTTTCTAACCAAAATATTAAAGTGTCCTTAAAGAAAGACATAAATGCCACATTCGAGAACTGAAACCAAAAATTAAACAAAGAAAAACGAAGAAATTTAGATGTAGAGGACACCGTAACCGACGCTCTAAGAATAGAAAAAAAACTGCAACAGATGATTGATTTAGGATGACTGACAAGAATAAACTATATAGCCCTTTAAAAGATCTCACAAGATTCGAGAGCAAGTAGTTAGATATGGCATAAAGAAGGGCATTCGCCACCAAATGCCGAAAATTAAAATATGATTTAGGGATCGAAATTTTAATTTAACAAATTTGTAAAAAAACACAGACACAGCACCAATAAGTGTCGATTGCGCGATCTCCATCCCGTACGATTCGTGAACGTATTGCAATCTAATATATTTTCCTGCCAATTATGCTAAAAATAGAGCATTTTAGCAACGCTTTTCTATTTCATAGTCCGGCATATTAGAAATTATTTTTTTAAACGAAGTTCTTCAAGATTACGCGAAGGATATACCTGGATATGTCAAGAATAAAGGTACCCTTCTTATCACCAGAAATCATCAACGTATCCCCACTCTCGGAATCTTTATTTTATGTTAGAGTAGAAAATCCCGAAATAAAAATTGGATATATTCCGAAGGATAAAAAATAGCTCATGGAATTTATTTAGGAGACACCATCCAGTAGAAAATATCTCTGGAAAGGCGTATCTAAACGTCATAAGCATATTGGACGAAGAAGTAGAAGTTCAAGTGCCAATCTTGCGCCTTAAACCTGTAGAATTATTCGATAATCAATAATTAAATATCAAAACGATCGAACAGAAACTGCGAATATGCAGGTCAATTTTATATATCCGAATCACCAAGAGCGTAATGAAGTACCCAACGGCGATGCAGATTTAAAGAATGACAAAGACGAGTCTATGAATAATAGACGGGAAAATTGAAATTGAAGAAAATATGATATATATTAAATAAAGCAAAGAAGGATAATAATAACACTAATAACACTACCCAAAATAAAAGTAAGAATAAAGTTAAAAGGAAAATCCAAGAAATTACGAGAAAATAAAAAATTAAATAAAAATTTCAATCTAGAGAAAGGTTTTCAAATCTTCATCGAGATTCTAGATTCCAAAATCCATGAAAGGGGAAGTTATCAAACCCTCAAAAAAAAAATTAATTCCAAAATCCTGGGAGAGGGAAATTTCCAAATCTCTCTTGAAAATCTATCCAACTTTAAAATCCTTGAATAGAAAAGTTATCAAATTTCTTCAATTCAAATCCTTGGAGATGGAAATTTCCAATCTCCTAAAAATTTGAATAATCCTAGAATTCCAGAGGAAGATTTCCGTATTTCCCTAATAAATTTTATTTCTGTCGACAAAGAAGGAAGTAACCAAACTTCACTACGCAATGCGATTCAATTCTATTTAAAAGAATCCAAAGGAAAGAATTTTTTAATACTCCCAGAAAAAATCAAATTTTCCAGAGTTGGAACATTCATGGATAATAATAATCAAATTTCTTGTGTTACTAATAAAGAACTCGTGAAAATAATACAATTATATGATCCAAATGTCAAATCCTTCTATAATTGCGAAACTAAACGTAAACCGTCTTCGAAAATTCCTGCATCGACGCAAGTTTAATCCCAAGAAATAATAGCGAAATTCATGCGTAAATGTAAATCAAAACAAAAGGAGAAAAAATAACAGAAAAAAAATAATATATCGCTCGAATATTTTACATTGTCAGAGGAACCTAATAAGAATAGACATACAGAAATTGTGGAATTATTACATTTGGAACAAGAAGAGAAAACCATAATAAATCTTATATCCAATAGCCAGAACAGACTTCATATTCCTGAAAAAAAAGCAACTAATGTATTGCAACATTAAATATCTACAACAGACGATCGACCTATAAATATACGACAATACAGATTTCCAGAACTTCACTAAAGAGAAAATAAATAAACCAGTCGATGAATTGCTTGAAAGATGCATAGTACTCTTCTCAATAAGCCTCACACACGCACGTATGCACGCACGCTCGCCCATATTAATAATCCCATAAAAAAAGGAAAAGAAATAAAAGGTGGAGAATGGTATTAGATTTCCATGTTCTGAACGAAAAAACTGTCGGAAACGCATTACCTAATATTGTTGACATGGCGAATTAGGCGGAGAACAATACTTTTCTGTATGCGATTTGGCTTCCGGATTCCATCGGATAAAAATGCGGATAGCTATAAAACCGCTTTTATAACTTTTTTTAG
Organism: Atta colombica; assembly: GCF_001594045.1. Taxonomy (NCBI): domain Eukaryota; kingdom Metazoa; phylum Arthropoda; class Insecta; order Hymenoptera; family Formicidae; genus Atta; species Atta colombica. The sequence goes on along the minus strand of NW_017259577.1, from coordinate 832,397 downwards.
GCATTACGAATTCGAACACATATCCATTGGATTAAAAAATGCTCCTACTTTTCAAAAATTAATGAAGCTAGTATTGTTAGGATTATAAGGCTAGGAATTATTTATTTACATGAATGACATTGTCATGTACGCACATCATTAGAGGAATATGCAAGAAAATATAATTTATTAATAGACCGACTTCGAAAAGTAATCTGAAATTACAGCTATATAAATGCGATATAAATTCTTGAAAACAGAAATAACATATCTAGAGCATGTCAGCAAGGATGGGGTCAGACCGGATCCAAAAAAATTAGACTCCGTAAAGCATTTTCCGAGACCTAAGACTCCGAAAAATATTAAACAATTTCTGGGATTAGCAGAATATTATCGCAGATTTATATTAAGCTCGAAATTAGCGAAACCACTGACAAACTTATTAAGGAATGACACAACTTTCGAATGGACATGCATCAAGAAGAATTATTAGAAACATTAAAACATAGATTATTTGAAGAGCCTGTTTTATAATATCTTGATTTTTCAAAACCTTTCATTAAACCTTTCATTTTAATGATAGATGCTGGAATAGCCATGGGAGATATCACAAGGAGAAATAAATAAAGATCAACCAATAGCATATGTCTCGCAAACATTAATCGATAAAATAAAATACATGTAAAAAAGAAGCGTTAACAATTGTATATTGTGTTAAATATTTCCGATCATATCTATACAGACGAAAATTCATGTTGGTCACAGATCATAAAGCATTACACTAGTTTGGAGAATGCACAAGATGCAAATATGAGAATACTCCGCTGGAGACTAAAGCTTGTCGAATATGATTATGATGTCGTATATAAAGCAACATGTAAACGATGAGATTCTATCCTGTAAATCTCGAAAAAATAAATTGCAAAATAATTAAATTAATCCTAATAGATCTTTGTATCTTGACGATTCGGAAGACGTAGAAATGGTTTCTAGAATATTAGAAGAAACCAAGAAAAAGAGGATGAAAATTTTTAATATCTTTCTGTCAACGAGAAAGATGAAGATCAAATGTCTGACGATAATCTATCTGACGAAAATATCATTCACTCAATAGACTCAATATCATTCACATACGAGAAATTGTGTTAGCCACCGAGATTACAAATAACCGAAGAAACATTAATCTATGAGCCTCAATAGAATTGAACCCGAAGTCAAACAAAAAATAATGTTCGTCAAAAAATATTATAGCAGAAAAATGAAGATGAAATCGAAGAAGTAGAAAATAGAAATGATCCACCAGAAGGAAGAAATATCAAAGAAATATCAAAATGCAAGTACCGATGACGAAGACGAAGAATCAGATAAAAATAAAAATCAAGGCTCAAAAATAAAAGTAATCAGAGATAATCCAATAAATAGTCGCGATTTATCATTTTTACGCAGGGATAATATAATATTGCTTATTTGGTAATTATTTAGAATAGCATATCCCACTTAAAATTTCAATGAAAATACATTCATCTGACGCGTTTTTACTCAAAATGAAAGAATCTGGCAAAAAAAATGGTCGGCCTCGTGAACCAAGATATTAAGCGTTAAAATTCGAGATTTTAGAGATTAAGATATCTGTCATTCCGACTCGCTGTAGCGCTACGTATACGTAAAATCTGTTCTTTTTTTGAAGAATTCTGAAATAGTGCAATAAGTTAGAGTGAAACAATTGTAGTTTGGAATAGTTTGGAGCGCTTTCATCTGATTGGTCTATATTTTAGGATCTAATGGAATATGCCAATCAAATGAAAAAACTCATTAAGTGGTCAGTAAGCGATTGTTCTGGAATGCATACTTCTCTGCTGTAGACTGATTTAATCATATTGTAATAAGAAAAATATTCAATTGAATAAACTGAATAAAAATTGGTTTGCTGTCCAAGATATAGTTAGACATACAAAATTGTGATCGAGATTTATTCGGAAAATTGTTCTGGGATCGCAACTTAATCGATCACAAATAAATCATTCGCGTAAATTTCTCTTTTATAAATGTATTGGAAAATTACGCGACATCTTATCTTTTATATTAAGAAAATGTATATACAAAAGATCGGAATGGCCCAATTCACTACAGGTTTAATTATTTAAATGAGGTAATATTATTAATTATAATTAACGAATTAAATAATACATAATAATGAATCATTTGTAACATTTTATAAAATTTGTAGGAATTTGGACGACAACGACGAAGTCGTGTTTATAACTTTAGTGTGTATTTCAAAAAATGTTGGATTTATATTTTAATGCATATATGGTAAGAAAAATCAAAGAGGTATACATTTTAAATAATAAGCTCTATTGTATGCTTTAAAAACACAAAAGCACTACTTTAAAAACAACAATTTACTGCCTTAAAAACAACAATTCACTGCTTTAAAAACAACAATTCACTGCTTTAAAAATAACAATTCACTGCTTTAAAAACAATTCACTGCTAATGTAGAGAATTTGTATGTTTAAAATGTGTATTGTTGTTTTTAAAGCAGTGAATTGTTTTTAGAGTAGTGAATTGTTTTTAGAGTAGTGAATTGTTTTTAAAGCAGTGAATTGTTGTTTTTAAAGCAGTGAATTGTTTTTAAAATAGTGAATTGTTTTTAAAGCAGTGAATTGTTGTTTTTAAAGCAGTGAATTGTTGTTTTTAAAACAATGAATTGTTTTTAAAGTAATGAATTTGTGTTTATAAAGCAATTTGTGTTTATATAAAGCAGAAAATTTGTGTAATATTAAAGTAGAGAATATTTTTAGGAATTAATGGGATTGACACGTGACTACAGCGCAGACTTGTTTCATAAGATGAAATTTATTTGTTTTGAATTTATTTATTTGTTTTAAACATTTATTTATGTTTATGAAAATATTATTTTTATATTTATGAAAAATGTATAAATATATTTACTAAACAACATATAATGCATATAAATATATAAATTTAACTTTATATATTTTTTAAATATTAAACTTAACTATATTTTCTTTGTATTATGTGATCTGTTGCTCAAATATAATTGTGAAAAGTGGCAATTAAATTATAAAAATAATATTATCAAATACCGAAAAAGATATTTTTAAACAATAAGAGGCAAACAAGCTCTTTAAACGATATTTATAAGTAATTTCCAAAAGTGTTAAAGCAGATATTTAATTTAATCATAACTATATAAGCTTTCATTAAAATGTATAATATCTGATCATAGCATATTTCCTAGTTATGTTTCTCTCTTTACAGATAGGGGAGAATACAACTCGGCGATTATGTCGAAGAAATTTTCTATCCTTTCGCTTTTAGCATGAGCGCCTTTAAATAGAAATTCGCACAAATATCCCTCGAGATGAGACTCTCGTGTTCCATATCTCGGGATATTTGCGCGAATTTCTCTCCAAACACGTTCAATATTCTGTGTATAGACGTCTGTAAATAAAAAATATTTTAATACTTCATAACGTACACATGGTTGAATTAGAATAAACGTATCGTAAAAATCTTTGTTTTTTTCTTTTATCAGTATCTGGATCGACGAAATTGTACATATGATTCACTGTTAAATGTTGAAAGCTCTAATTGTTTAAACAATTATAGGACTTCCAACAATTCGAAATAATTGTTATTTCTGGCATGATTGATCCATTGTTTAATACATGCCAGAAGAGCATGTATTAAGAGGAGTTTTTTCAGATCGATTCTCTACCAGTACAATAAAAATTTTCTTTTTCGCTCGTATCCTCCAATTGCTTTTCAAAAGGCGACCACGGTTGTATTTACGATGGCCAATTTTTGTCTCATCTACAATATTTCAACAGTTCGTTCTGGATCTTCAAGTATTGTATGTTACTTTGTTTGTCGGCTCAGTACGCAGACCTGTTGATGTATAAAATATTTTCATTAATAATATTAAATAATATTAAATATGTATTATTAATGTACAATATTAAATTATATTACCTCGCGACAAAAAGCTGAACCACTCTACAACTATAACGGAAGAAATGCCGAGTTCCTCTTCGAAATCTTGTTATCAAGGAGAATGTAATATTAGGAAAAATGCTACAATTTTACAGACATTTTCAACGTTTAAATTGCTACGACTAAATCAAGTGCACCGACTTTTGCACTTTTCATAACATTCTTTGTGAACTCGTTTCTTCTTCGACTTCTTCCACTTATTAAAGTATATCTTTTTCGGCATCGGAAAAATGTTGTTAATATGTAATTGATTTCCACACACTTTTCGCAATTAATTGTTGAAAGCAACACATCATGTTGAAGTAAAAAATCAATTAATTTATCTCTATCGCCAATTAATTGAATAAACTCGCAAAAATACATTGTTAATATGGCTATACAACAATGCTAGTGCTTCACTTATTTTTAAATTTCGAAAAATAATACAGCATCGCGCATGCGCATCAAACTAAAGTACGGTGTAAAGTACGATCTGTTCTTTTTCTAAATTTTGAAGTATATTAGTACAATAAGTTAGAGTGAGACTGCTGTAATTTGTCTCTAACTCTGAAATAGTGCAATAAGATTAGAGTGAGACAAATTACAGCAATCTCACTCTAATTTATTGCACTATTTCAGAGTTTTTCGAAAAAGAACAGATCTTACATATACATAGCGCTGCAGCGGAGTCGGAATAAGATATTTTAATCTTTAAAATCTTGAACTTTAACGCTTAATATCTCGATTCACGAGGCTGACCGCTGGATCTTTTTTACCAGATTTTTTTCATTTTGAGTGAAAGCGCGTCGGATGAGTATATTTTCATTAAGATTTTAGGTGGGATATGCTATTTTAAATAATTTATTTTGTTGACCACTAAATTCAGGCTCGCAGAGATTTTTTGAAATGAGATCCCTTGTCTGAAAGATCTGACCGTAGGCGAAGCTTACTCGTTTCAAAAAAAGTCATAAAATATAAAAAGCATTATCACGTTATTCTGCTTGTTACGCTGCCTGCCGTAAAGGCCCGATGATGATACTCTCTCAAATTTCTCCAGTGGAAAAAGATAAAAGATAAAAGACTCGTATTAAAAATTAAAATTAGAAACCATTAGTATCGTAAAAAAGGATTTTGTCAATAACGTATCAGGAATGATATCAAATCTTTATTATTGGCTTTTATCAATTCAACAACTAAACTATTAATATGCAATGAATTAATCAAATATCCACCTACAGATTTTCGCTCTATATAATCGACAAAATGCATTGCTCGCCCACTGGGAGACATCGAAGCATTACAAAAACGTATCATAGGATAAAACACAATTGTATTGTGTTTTTCCCAAAAATATTGGGAAAATCTAAAATCTGATATCCAATATATTCAGCAATGTTTGCAATGTCAATTGAAAAAATTAGTAAGAATCAAAACTAAACAATTAATCACCAACACACCAGGATATTCTTTTGACAAGGTAGCAATGGATATCGTAGGATTTTTGCTAAAAACAGAAAGAAATAATGAATATTTTAACCTTGCAAAATTAACGAAATTTTGCATGGAAATATCACTGTCAAATCAGATTTCCGAAACAATAGCAGAAGTTTGTGTAGATAGGTTCATTTATGTATTAGGAGCGCCAAAAGCTATATTAATCGAAGAAATTTTATCAGTGATATAATGAAAAAGGTTGCAAAAATTTTCAGAATACGCAAATTCCGCACAATCGCTTTTCACTTACAACCGAATCATTAGAAAGATCGCATCATACTTTGGGCGAATATTTAAAACAATATGCAAATTTGAAAAAAACAATGAGATAGATGGATCAGTCTTACAATGTTCAATTACAATATTAACGTATATGAACAAAACACATTCCGTATCAATTGATATTCGAAAAAATAGCTAGAATACCTTTAAACCTTTAGCACCGAATGACAAATTGGCTAAGTGTGATTATCTAATAAATCTTGTCACTCCATTCCGTACAGACAAATGCTCGTGAGAATGTTACCGAAGCTAAAGAAAAATCAAAGAAACATTACGACAAATTAATCTTCAGATCTTTAAGCTTGGAGATTAAGTATTTTTACTATTATTGCGCCGTTTATCGTTGCTCTCATTAGTCTATTTATCTTTTTGTATTGTTAAAATTCGAGAGTCCTAATATAATTTTTGTTATAATTTTGCTAACTTCACACTAGCCTTCCTCCCCAACTTCAAGGAAATTGGATTGAAAAAGTCTTAATCGATAGATTTTCGTTTGCATATTCCGAAGCAAATCGATTTTTTGTTTGCGTACCTTTAATTAAAAATTTATTAACAATTAAAGTTTCGAGAAAGGTAGATTGCGGCAGATAAGTTCAAATCACACAGTTAAAAAATTCAGTTAAAAAATTATTAACAAATGAATGTTGAATGCCAAATTAAAAATTCACGCGACAAAAATTATCAGCTAAATGTTGACAATAATTTCAATTTCGCTAAATAACAAGAATATTTTATTACGTTTAAATTGGCAGTAAATAGACAATGTCATTACACTTCGATAAATTTAAGTATGGATTTAACATGATTTTTTTAAGGAATGTAACTCAGAGTTTAAAGAAGAAATTTACATATCATTACGGCATTAGCATTACTCAAGCCATATAGCGTAGAGGTTAAAAGAATAGCATTCCTCATTGGCAGAACTAGTGCACACTCAGTGCACTTTAAAGTTGTTGTACACGACATAAAGATTTGCTTGAATAATTAGCATATTAATTTATTAGAAACGTTTACCTAAATACATTGTTTTAATGTTATTTTATATACACATTTTTTTTGTTTTACTACATTTAAACGTCATTTTTACCGAAAAAAAAACTTTATTTTTTCAACAACCTATCACATTAGAAAAACTCCTTGATAAAAAGATAAACATTTATAAAACATTTATAAAAAAAAAATGAAAATATTCGAAAAAAACGTTTTCCATAGATGGATATGCCAAATATATGTGTAAACGTTATTTTCGTTTAAATGTATAATAATGAGCCTTACTCAGTGAGAAATATCGGAATCGGCATCCAATTGATGTCGATTCAATGAAATTATTAAAATCGATGTTGATTCGATATCGATTTCATTGTCATTTTTTACTGGGTAAGTTTTTAACGGTATAACATAGATTAAATCTCCTCAAAGTGTCACATTTTGATTTTCTGCAAAAATGCTGGTGAAGTTCATCTCGCGAAGTTAGTCTCATTATGAATCGTTCAATCAAAAATAAAAAGTTCTCATTGGATCGAATGCGATGCAAACATTTACCGCAAGAGCATTTACCGCGCGCATTTATCGACAATATTCATGAGCATCAATCGCACATGAACTGCGATTGCAGGATAGCCGACGATATTAAGAGCCACTTCTCGTTATGCGGTGGTGAATAATTCGGGCACGAATAATGCGTTGCAAAATTCTCAATCTCTCCTGATTGGACCATGCGCTTTTCTTCCCTCAAGAACACGATTGTTCAGAACAAAGAGATCGCGTCGGTTCTTTATTAAATTCCTGGGAAATGCTTCTTACGTTATATTTCGGAACGTTCGACCGGATTAGCGCTGTCCAATCGCGCAACTGGTTTAACAATGAACGAGAACAGACATCACGGTAATATGAAAGAACAAATGAGAAAGAAAGAATGGAAGAGGATTGTGAAACAGGCGCGTTCTCAGATTTTCAATATTCACTGATCGACAGTCTGTGGTTGTGGTTCATATCAGGGAGAGAGAAAAAAAGAGAAGCAAGAGAAGGAGAGGGGGAGAGAGAAAGAGAGCACTTCATTTCAACATAAAATTGAAAGCAATTTCCAACAATTTGTGTGCTCAGATACTACACCGATATTAGAGAACGAAGTCCAAAAATCCAAACGAATTTTCTATTGAAATACGACGCAACTGATAGTGATGCTTTAATATTTTTACGAAACTTGATAGAGTGAAAAAATTCGTTATAAAAATGTAATTGTAATGAAATTCTGTCGATTGAAAAAGTAACGTTTTCGTAAAGTAAAAAAATACAAAATTCTTTTTACTAAAAGTATATAAAAAAGTGTAAAAAATGGCAATTCAATAGACGAGAAGAGAAAAAAGGAAATAGTTTTTAATACATTCTGTTAAAAGAGTTATCGATCACGTGTCGAAAAGATTTAACAATTTATTCTCGTTTTTATTGTTATCAAGATTATAAAATTGAAGGTACGTCACATTTCAGTTTTAACCGCTAAGGGCAATTCGAATACACATCGCATATATATGGACTTTTGTTAGTTTATCAGTTCCATTTTGAAATATAAGGAGAGAGGTTTTGTGATATAAGGAGAGAGGTTTTATATACCAGCGCCCGGCTATTCTTTAGGACGAAATTAGGTCTCACAGAATCTTTTGGACATGCCACCCCTTGTTTTCCTCAGCGATAAATATCGCTCATGTCCGTGTATCATTCACGACCTTCACAGCGCCTACGCAGCGATTTAATTACCATAGATTAATTTTCTTTCAAATATGTTGCGTGCTTGTGCCGTGTTGGTACGATGTATGTGTGGATCAAACTATCGTTACTTTCGATTAAACCGGTATCCATTCAGATACACCTTTGCTTGAACCAAGAAAGGAATTCTAAGATGATAATTTGCGAAATTACGCATAGACATCGTTGCCACGCGGAAGTTAATGCAATTTCGTTGTAGTGCATTTATCGCATTCATTCAACTTCTGAACTAAACCGTAAGATATTTCATTCAATCCAATTTAATCTAAGATAGAGGGATCCTTCGTCGCCTAAAAGAAATTTTTCAATAAACTTGATCTTGTCTTACTTCTTCGGATACAGATAATAATATCCTAGCAAAAATTGTTAGTGAAAGATTGTATTTATATATATGAAGTTTATTTATAAAGAGTTTTATGGATGATTAGACTGTTTACAAAGAATTTTATTGATGATTACTGTGGCACTGTTTGGAAGCACATTGCAAATATCTACTGAATCCTTTGTTGACAGTAATAAAACGAAAATGTTACAAACATAAAATTAGAAACATTTGAGATTATGTTATTAAACGTTATGGTATTGAATTTAAATATTTCATATAGTGATCGACATTTTAAAATTCTACAAATAAAAAAATTTTTGCTAGAAGGAAAAAATAATTTTGCTAGAATACCTAAAAAAATTTAGATACAGATCTTTAGATACAGATCTGAAAAATTTGATAGAACTGTCAAAGTAACTTTATAGGAAACTTAAACAGCGAGAATATACGAATAAATTATTTAACCACACCTTTTCGACACACACGTCATTGATATAACTTTTTTAATTGAAATGTGCTAAAGATTGTATTTTTTTTTCTTTTTTATTCTTGTCTGTCGAGTCCTCGTTTTTTAATATACTTTTTTTAATACACTTTTAATAAAAAGAATTTCGTAGTTTTTATGGACATTGTTTCAACTTAAGCATGATGATGAACAATGCTGCAAAAAATTTTAATATTTTTACAATAAAATTATTTTCAGATCTGTATTTGACAAAATTTTTAGATATTATAACAAAATTGTTCTTTCCATACATGTTTAAATTTTTATTCATAAACAATTCACAATAAATGTTTAAATTTCAATGGAATATCTATTCAACGTTTAAGCAAACTTTTTATAAATTTTCAATAAATATGCTATTTCCGTCAAAATAATGGCATTTCAATTAATATTCATGGTTTCTGACATTCTAATGTGACATAAAGATTTCAGCAAATACGTGATGAATATACATTAATCAGATCAAACTACCTCTGTGTTTTAATAAGTTTGGAAGAGTGTATCCGTTACGTCAGGCAACGGCTGATTGATAATGCACGAGGCGTATGCATTTTCCGACTTCTCCGAACTATAGTTTTACGACTCATCATCTCATTTATCATCATCTCTCATGGAAGCTTATGTTTTAGTGTTGTATTTTCTCTAACTTCGAGAACTTTGTCATTAGCTTTCATTAAATACTATCCTATTCATTTTTAAAGTTTCCCTTTAGAAAGTAAGAAATATTTTATGCTGTAAGAATAATTTATCGCATAATAATATCAATCAAGGGAATTTACCCAACGAATCGGCAATTGAATTACAATTGAATCGTAATTGTATTGATAATTGAGAATGTCTCTCTTGTGCGCTACCTTTTCCATTATTATAAGATTTCAGCCTTTACAAATTGCATGGATGGAACTTACTTGTAATTAGCGCTATTTCTGCCTTCATTGTTTATTAGACGTAAAACAAAGATATAACACAAATAGCACTAATAGCATCTACGTGAACGCATCAAATATCTTTTCCGCGCCGTGTATTAACTTTAATTTAAACTATAAATAATCGGACCTGTGAATGATTGCATCAATAGTTGCTACCTTCAGTAATTATGCATTATAAGAGACATCACACCGATAATCTTGATTTTGACATATATATTGCCAAGGTTATGATTCTAAATAACTTCGCCTTAACAATTACGTGACGATCTCTTATAACTTCTGAGATATTTAGACTTAAGTCTAATTTGTGTAATAATTATTTACATTAATGGACATCGCGCAACCTTGTCATATGTTATCAAAATTATAACCTTGAATGACCTTCAACAGATTTTAGATAGCAATTGATTCGTAAAAAATTATTAATAAAAAAAATGTGAAAATGGTGTCTCTTTTCTATTATATGAAATAGAAATTTCTTTTTTTAAAAAATATTTCATATCTTTTCACGCGAAATAACTTTGACTCTACCTCCCCTTTTGCTTCAGGGGCGCATAATTTCCCTCCATTTTACGACTTTCCCCCTTTGCTTTAGAGAAAACGATTTTTACGCGAAGTGACTTTCATTCCACCTCCCCTCCCCCCCTCTTCAGAGACGTAACTTTTCACTCTCTCTTGGCAGGGAGGAAAGTGGGGTGGGAGTCGTTTAACAGGTGGAAAATCATGTGCTTCTAAAGCAAAGAGGAGAGAGGGTGAAAGTCGCTTCGTATGGAAATCGTGCTCCTGAAGCAAAGCGGAAAGTGAAGTGAAAGTCGCTTCGCGTAGAAATCGTACGCCCCTAAAGCAGAGGGGGAAAGTCGTAAAATATATTTTAAAGCAGGAAATTTCTGTTTCATATAATAGAAAGGAGACATCATTTTTCAAATGTTTTTTTGTTAATTTTTTAACGAACAACCGCCATCTAAAATCTGCTGAAGGGCACTCAAGATTATGACCTTGACAACATATGTTAAGGTCAAGGTCATCGGCGCGGTGTCCCTTAAAGTAAGTGCCTAATTTCCTGCCAGAAATCCTATTATTTCAGAAATCAATTTCAGAGATTAAAAGTGTAAAAAATAAAAATCTTGATAATTTTTCTTTTTTAGACAATGCATTACAAAATATGATAAAGGATTAAAAAAGTTTCAATTTCTGCTTAAAAAGGTGTAAGTGAAAGAAAATCCAAACATCATGAATTTTTTAATAACTTTATCTAGGAGATCATTTGCTTACAAGCACTATGAAAGTCAAAGCGAACGCATCTATAGTGTTTTTTTTATAAATTTTGACTTCCTAGATACGCAAGTTATTAAAAAGTTTATGACGTTTAGAGAACAGCTCAAACATTAAACGAAAATATTGAAATTTGGATGAACTACTCATGTCCGTGCACAATTCTCAAAGTGTTTCTTAAACGCTATTACTTTTTAATATTATCGAATCCAGGAGATCAAAATCTACAAAAGACATTACTTCCTTTAAACCTTTTTATATATAACAATCGGCGCCTTTTTATCTTTCTTTGATAGGCGATCGATCTTCTATAAGATAATTAGATCTCCGACAGGATGATGGCAATCATGTCGCATCTCGTCTGGAAAAACTGTTTAAAATTGAGAAGTACGACCTGGAACAGCAAGTAGAAATCTCAATCTTTTCCTTATTTCTCTCAGAGTATCTTTTGATAAAATTATCTTCTCTCACCTCATCTCGTAAGAAAATTAACAGCTCTTGCAACACGCTTTGACGTAAAAATTTCGGATTACATCGAAGTGAAAAGAGAAATGTTCTTGCTTTGAGAATCCTCGAGACAGTCGTATCGTAATGGCCGAGGAGGACGCAAAGAATTCGAAAGGAGAAAATATGCAGTAATGTTACATCCGCTTACATCTTCTTCCTTTGAAATGTGTGCAAGAATGTGCATACGTACGTATGTGCTGATAAACGTCGAACCAAACTCGTCTACGTACGGAAGCATTCAATTCCTCTTTCCCGGCTCGCCTTTCTCTTCCCTATTTCCTCACCTGCGAATATTTTAACATAGAAAGAGAAGAACCGGAAGAGGATGAAAGATCGGCATGAGGGAGAACACATTCTCAAGTTTCACTAGAGGCGGCTGCATCGTAAGGGTGAGGCGAGACGACTGAACTTCGGTCGACGATTAATATTTGCAGACAATGGGCAAGCACATATTTCCGCGGGGTCCTTTCCGGCCTTCTGTCGGTACTCCTATCTCCCGCCTTATACCAGGGGTCATCCTAACGAGAACAGAAGAGCGCGCGCGCGCGCGCGCGTGTGTGTGTGTGTGTATAAAAGAGTGCGTCCATGTATCTTGAGGTCCGTGTATATGATCTCCACTACTAGCCACCACTGCTTTTCTCTGTGTCGACGATGTCTGCTGCTCTCCGCCGCTGTAATATGCGAACATGTGTGTGTCACGACACGGCTGCTGCCTAACGTACGATGCAAGTTTCCATTGTCTTATTTAACTCGGAGCGCCCACTTTCCGTCGTATTCAAAGAAGGACCGAGAAGAAAGAGCGCAAAAGAAGCAAAAGACGAGAAAGACGGGAAGAATGCTCATTGACAACTCGAACCTTAAATATCTCCAACGAAATTGCCGACCACTTTTCGAGGCTTTAAATCAGAAAGATTCTCCAATCCGCGACCAAGGTCGCTGTTGCTGTGCACAAGATCCAATTAATTAATAAGATCGCAAGAGAGAGAAAAAGATAGAGAGAAATACTTGGATGGCTTTTGTTTTATCGTGGATAATATGTCGTGATATTCAATATCGAGCTTTTATTAATCCTTAACTTATAGCGTTAACTATCACCGATTTCTTTAATTAATTTATTATCCTTTATATTCTTCGCATAAAGAACGATATAGAATATGTGGAAAAAGTCTCATTAAGTTCACTTAATGAGAAATATGAAACAAAATGTATTGAAAAAGTCAAGTAATAATAATCACAAGCCCAGAAAATAATTACTAAAACTTGATGCAAATAATTTTAATCAAAAGTTCAATTCTATTTCATCCTAATGGTTAACGACCTTTCCCTTTCCTTTACATTCTAGTCATCGGAAGGAAGCAATTTAGCATTAAAACGCTACATTTGCCATGTGTATTGGCGAGTCAAATGGACTAATATGCCAATCGACGAAGACAGTTCTGATCATTTTGATCTTGACATATGTTGTTAAGACAGAATGAGTCTCGTTTTAAACAAGATTCTTCCGTTTTTTTCTTTTTTTTTTTAAGTTACATTTCATTATCCCAACAACTTTCTTATTATTAGTTGCTACATATATGTTCCGTTTTTTCCAATTGATATGTAAACGAAACGTGTAGAAAAATATGATGCTTAAATTTCATGTCTTCTGTCTCTAATTGGTTGTGTTTTGGAATTATTTTGTTTAGAAAGCCTTTTAGGAAGAGCATTTCACAATTCGCTTTTAAAAAATATTAGACTCATTAGACAAATAATCATTATTAGACAAATACGATGTCATGCAAATTGCCCCACAAATGATATAAAATATTGAAAGATCTGTTACAATTGTCGTATTCTCATTACAACATTTAGCACGTAATATTGATTATAACAATACTAACACGGAATATGTCTTTTCCTGTTTGTTTACTTGTCTAAAATAGTCTATTATAATAATAATTTATATCAATAAAATAAATACAAATTCAATAGATTTAAACGAGCATACAAGATGACGATTAATTTATTTATTCTATTATTTCGCTTATGAGAAGTACTCGTAAGTGCTTATGAGAAGCACGTGCGTACGTTTCGGACTTAACCTAGCTCTCCTGAGCAATTTCAAAAGATTTTTATATTAATTAAATATAAAGAATCTCATCTCACCAATAAAAATAGAAACGCAGATGTCACATAATGCTCTTGTACGATGTCAGTAGAAAATCAAAATATACGTTAACATCCATATTATAAAATTCGTGTTGCAAACCAATTCTTCGATCCATGGCGAGAACGGATAATGCCAAATTATGAAATCCTTTACGTACCACGAACTTTATGGGATGCATATGATGTCAGAAAACTAGTTATGATCATAGGCTATATTAAAAGTTAATAAAATTTAAAAAAAAAGGAAAAGTTACAATTAAATAGAAAAGAATCTTAAAGGAAATCTAAATGCATTGGAAATTTAGTAGCTTACAGAATTATCGATAAATGATTTAACGATAAATGGTTTTTGAATCTCTCAAATACAGATGTTCCTTTGAAATTTTCACCTATTACGATTAGGTGAAAATTTCAGCTTTCCACCTAATATTGATAAAAAGTTTGCTATACATGAATTTATTAAGGATGAATTTATTAAGGATTTGGAAACAATAATCGTCAATTAAATGAAGGTTGTAAAAAAAACATTCGCAATGCCGCCATACCGAAATTACAAGGTTTTATAAACAAAGAGGTAAATAGAAATAGCATTGATGTAAAATCATTATCTATGAAAGAATTCATTTTCTAGTAAGAATCCTAATGTTATATTCACTCGAACAAGGGGAACTTCGGTGATATTAGACAAAGACGAATGTAACAATCGAATGGAGACTTTATTGGGAGATGAAATAACTTACATACAGATTAAAAAAGTATCCTACCAAAAGTATTGAGAGAGAATTAAATACCATGTTTAAAAAGTAGTCATTTCAAAAAAATTACAACTTTCCTTTTTAGATCTTCCTAGAGCTTACAACCTTCCTGAAATATAATACATAAAGATAATTTCCCTTTGAGAGTCATTGTATCATCAATTAATTGCCTTATATTGATTAGCGTTTTGCCTACATAGAATAATTTCCAGTAGTCTAATCTCCGATTTTACACATACTACTACAAATAACTTTATGTTGTATGAGCAAATATATCTAACAGAACACCAATCACCGAAGCAGAAATAGAATTAAAAGAACACATACAAAAATTATTGTTGGATAGCATTTTTCATTATAATGAGTTGTAAAAATAACAGAAGAAATCTATCTCGATTATCTATCTCGATTATCAAGAACTTTATAAGCTATATAATTCTGAAATAATTGAAATAATTGAAGATAAAGAAGGATAGAGTGAAAATAATTTAAATTCTCATCCTCAATATTCAAATGATGACGCAGACTTTGATAGTTCTTATAAAAGACGAGCTGTTGAGTATTAGCGAAATTGGGATATTAATAAAAAAAATAATAATAAAAGGAATCGTCCGCTAAAATTAGTACAAAATAAATTTAGAAGATTTCACCTGAACGCTAATTTAAACTGAGAAGATGGGATTTTTGATGAGAAGAATAATTGCATTCAGGTGGAAATTGTATAGAAAAATTATCTTATATCTCCAAATTTACACGTGATAAATTTACTACAGCTGTTGAATCAGGATTCATAGTTCATAACATCGATTTACAAAGATGAACTTTACAAGCTCAAGAAGAAATAGGAAATTTAAATTCTATATTTAAACCATTTCACAGTTGGGTATTAAGATTTAAAAAGATCCACCGAATTGTTTTGAGAAAAATTATGAAATTTGTAACTAGAAGAACAATATAAGATTCTATTAATTTGCAAAATACAGCTGATGATTTTCTGAAAACAGTGAAACCACTTATCGAACAGAATTTTAAAATGTTTTTAATTCTGATCAAAATGGTTTCCAATTAGAAATTCATTCTGGAAGATCATTGTCTAATGAAGGAATAAAGTGTTGTGCAATCTACATCTTCAATAACTCATATACCATAATATCGTGTAATGGAAATTTGCTGTCATCTTTATTTATTGTATTGTATTAAAAGAAACTAATGTATATTTGACCAAGAGTACAAAAAACTTTATTTACACCAATAAATGTTATTGTAAATAGCGTCTAAATCTAATAAAATGACTTCAGGTAATTAAATAAATTTCCTTTCACAACAGATTTTCAGATATTGTTTTATTATTAAATATATATTTGCATAAACGAAATAATATAATGAAATTATAATCTGTGTGTCATTTCTATAATACCAGGTGTATAAGTTTAAATCCGTTTTACAATAGGTAGCATTAGTGAGCGTACAAAGCTACCCTGGGCACACAACACACTTTTTTTTATGTGTTTGACATCAGTCAACATTAACCAGTACACATCATCAGCAATTACATACAACATACATTTTTTCTTTCGTAATCATGTCTAGTTTTTTGCTAAAAAAAAAGCATATGCGGGAAGCTTTGCTTTTCTGTTTCAATTTGAAGAAATTGGATGCCGAATCGCATCGAATGCTTGATGCTTGTGGAGATCTATAGCGACAATGCTTTATCGGAAACAACGTGCGGAGATTGGTTTCGCCGGTTCAATGACGACAATTTTAACCCGAGTGACAAGAAGCGTGAAAATCGGCCCAGGAAGGTTGAGGACTGTCAATTGCAGGCTCTTTTGGACGAGGACGATACCCAATCGCAAAAAATGCTTGCCGAGCAATTGGGTGTTTCTCAAGTAGCCATTTCTATGCGGCTACATGCCATGGGGAAGGTTCAAAAGATCGGAAAATGGGTGTCGCATGAACTGAACGATAGGCAGATGGAGCGACGCCAAAACACATGCCAAATTCTGCTTGCCAGACAAAAAAGTTTCTGCATCGGATTGTGACAGGTGATGAAAAGTGGATCTATTTTCAGAATCCTAAACGCAAGAAATCTTGGGTTGATCCTGCCCAACCTGCCCATCAACATCTTCCTCAAGATCAAATCGCTTCGGACGGAAGACGATGCTATGAGTTTGATGGGATCAGGAGGGTGTTATCTACTACGAGTTATTAAAACCTGGTGAAACTGTTAATGCTTACCGCTACTACCAACAACTGATCAAATTGCACCGTGCTCTGCGTGAAAAAAGGCAGCATTATCGGAAAAGACATGACAAGCTGATTTTTCTTCACGACAACGCACCATCGCACACGTTAACAATGATCCAAAACTACTTGGAGACACTCAACTGGGAAGTGCTACCCCATCCCGCTTACTCACCAGACCTGGCACCTTCTGACTATCACCTGTTTTCGTCGATGGATCACGCGCTTGCTGAGCGGCACTTCGATTCTTACGAAGACGTCCGAAAATGGCTTGATGAATGGTTTGACTCGAAAGATGAGGAATTTTTTTGGCGTGGTATACACAAATTGCTTGAAAGATGGGAAAAATGTATAGTTAGCGAGGGCAAGTACTTTGAATAAATTTGTTTCTGCTTCCTAGGAAAAAAAAATGTGTTTTTCTAAAAAAACAGCGGATTTAAGCTTATATATATATATATATATATATAGACAGACAGACACACATTATAATATAGAGACATATAAGTGAATATTAGAATTATATTTTATGTGTATTATATATATTATATGTGTGTGTATACACACACACACACACACACACACACAATATACTCATAAAAAAGTAATATAAAATAAATCAAATGTATTAGGTGTACAACTTTGCTTCCGCCGTTTTCCTATAGATGGCTTTAGCGGTATGTGATGGTCGAAATCAAAACAATTTTGATAAAAATTTTATCTATTATTTGATGGTTGAAATCAAGTAAAATTGTACGATGACGTGTGTGGTGTTTTCTTTAATCTTCACTCGGTTGAGTACAAAATGTGTGATTTACCTAAGACTCAAGTGCGCGACGCATTTCTCTTTTCTATAATAATATGGAATTGATAATATGGAGTTCTACGAGTTATTTTATATAAAAGAAAAAACACAGAAATCGGGATAAAATTAAAATCTATGTGTGCATGATTTTAAAAACAGTGTATTTAAGAAATAATGTGTTTAAAAAGTAATGAATGATCTCACTAACCATGAAAGAATTGTATATTCTTTTTAACTCTGATCAGCATAAGAGCCAAATAAATCGATTCTCATTCGAACATTATATTATACATTTTATTCCTCATGCTTTACATTTTGATGGATTATAGGGTATGATGAAATTATGTATTAGATGTACAACTTTGCTTCCGCCGTTTTCCTATAGATGGCTTTAGCGGTAAGTGGTGGTCGAAATAAATAGATCATAGACGTCATACAATAAACTTGGGCATCTGTCAACATAACCCCATAGAAACATTAGTCGATTTGTGTCTGCATCATAAAGTTATTCTCGATTGAAAATGTCAGTTTACGAGCCAAATTCTCGTCATTTGCGGGAGGTTTTAATTTTTTGCTTCAATATGAAGAAATCTGCGGCTGAGGCTCATCGAATGCTCTCAAATACTTATGGTGAGGCCGCTATTAGTGAAAGAACGTGTCGTGAGTGGTTTCAACGCTTCAAGAACGGTGATTTTGACGTCGAAGACCGGCATAGTGGAAGAGAGAAGGTTTTCGAAGATGTAGAATTGGAGGCATTACAAGAGCAAGACTCGTGTCAAAATCAAGAAGAATTGGCACGATCATTGGGAGTGACTCAACAAGCCATTTCAAAATGCCTCAAAGCCATGGGAATGATTCAGAAGCAAGGAAATTGGGTGCCGTACGAATTGAAGCCGAGAAATGTTGAACGGCGTTTGTTTGCTTGTGAACAGCTGTTTGAAAGGCAAAGACGGAAGGGATTTCTGCATCGCATTGTGACTGGGGACGAAAAATGGGTTCATTACGATAATCCCAAGCGCAGAAAATCATAGAGAGTTCCCGGCCATGCTTCCACGTCGACGGCAAAACCGAATATTCACGACTCCAAGGTCATGCTCTGTATTTGGTGGGACCAGCTCGGCGTAGTGTATTATGAACTGTTAAAACCGACTGAAACAATCACAGGCGATCGGTATCGAACGCAATTGATGCGTTTGAGCCGAGCATTGAAAGACAAACAGCCGCAATACAACGAGAGACACGATAAAGTGATTTTGCAGCATAACAATGCTCGACCCCATGTTGCGAAAGTGGTCAAGACATACTTGGAAACATTGAAATGGGAAGTCCCTACCCCACCCGCCGTATTCTCCAGACGTTGCTCCCTCTGACTATCACTTGTTTCGATCAATGGCACACAGCCTGGCTGACCAGTACTTCCGGTCTTATGAAGAAGTAAAAAATTGGATCGGTTCGTGGATAGCCTAAAAAGATGACCAGTTTTTTCGACGCGGGATTCGTACGCTATCCGAAAGATGAGAGAAAGTAGTGGCCAGCGATGGACAATATTTTGAATCATAAATCTATAACCAGTTTTTTACAATAAAACCTCGAATTTCGGAAAAAAACGGCGGAAGCAAAGTTGTACACCTAATATATAATAACTATTATACAATCCAGGAAAGATTATTATCCAGGAAAGATTTTTATTTAAAATTATATAAGCAAAAAGAATAATATATACAGGATGCGTCATCAAAATCAGGATAAATTTCAATTTAAATTTTTCGCTATATTGTGCCTCCGCCAAAGATTGTTGTTGGTGTCCGAGAAAGCCTGATGCTTCTAATAAACAGTTAATTTTCAAAATGGCCGCGATGTTGAAAGTGCGGAGTATAATTGAAGAACCACGATCATTGAAGGCCTTTGCGCTGGGCGCTCAGCAACGGAATAATTCGATTCTTTGGATAAATCAACCGTTTATGACGTTGTGGCAAAATATACGACTTTAGAACAGTCCCACGAAAGTTCCAATATGCCAGCGAGGAAGAGTCACTCGAAAAAACGCACCGCAAATACTCTCGCAGTTATTGAAAAGGCTCAAGCGTGATTTCGGATAATCCAGGGCAATCGTTGCGAAAATTAGCATCGATTGTTGGTGTAAGCGACACAACAGTGCGTCGAATTGCCGAGGAGGACTTTCGATACAAATCATACATCATTATTAAAGTACATCATCATTAAAGATAGGACAGATCTGATGCTGCCAGGACCGAGTTGCTCGCTGCAATCTGCTATTGTGTTCTTTGAAAAATGTGTCGGAACAAATGAGATTCTTTTCTGACGAACAAATTTTTGTGTTGATGCCAAAATTAACCGGAAGAATGACTGATGATTTGCCTTCGAAGATGTCCCTATTGTTGCCAGAACGAAATTTCCGGCCAATGTTCACGTACTAGGTATTGTGTACAGTGAGAATGATGTCATACCATCACATTTCTTTAAAAAAAAGGAAACTACACAAAAAAAGTGTATTTGCGTGTTCTGATGGATGTAGCGAAGCTGTGGATGAAAACTGGTGGCGTCTGGAAGACCATATGTTTTTTAGCAGGACGGTGTCTCATATGATTCATTTGATTCAAAATTGGCTCTCAGACAACATCGATATATTTTGGTCTAAGGAATTCTGACAACAAGTCCAACAGTCCAGATTTAAATCTCTTGGACTACTACATGAAACATAATTGAAAGAGATACAAACAAGTTTCGGTATCCCAATGATGATGTCATTAAGAACCGCTATTGAGGCAATATTCGTCGGCATGGACAGCGCTACATTACAGCGTGCGTGCGAACGCTTCAGACCGAGAATAGAGAATAGAGAGACCATCATTCAAACTAATGGGGGATATATCGAATAATTGTACTCTATAATTGTGATCCCCCAAGTGCCATATAAAAGGATTTTTTGTAATATCTAATTTTTCATTAAAAACATTTTGTTTAAAGAAATTGTTCGATTTGTCCGGATTTTGGTGACGCACTCTGTATAAGGTAAACCGGGAAGATGACACGAAAGAAAAAATGCCATTTTATTTACATTTTTGTTATAGAGCATATATTGGCTATTCTGGCTGCGTATAAATATGTAGTAGAAGTATATAGCCAATGGTGCGATTATCAAAAAATTCATGCCAATTGACATTGGAAAATATTTAACAAGGTACAAAAAAATAAATCATGTAATATGATCTTTATAATATTTGATACACTAATAGCTAAGGTTTATGATTCGATGCTTAAGGTCACCACACACAAAATGATAAGCTGCATAAGTACAGCATAACACCGCTGGAATCATCTGACGAAAAGAAATCATATTGATTTGTATAAGATGTTTAATGATTCAGTAATTTTATGCTTATGCAGTTTATATCATTTTATGTGTGATGCCCTTACTAAAACCGCATAAATGATATACGGTTTTGATCAGTGTTTCCTATAATAGGTAGTTATGTGGCTGATATAGAATATAATTTGTAATATTTTTACATACGTAAAACAAAACACAATTTTTTCTTTGAAACCATCATTAAAACGATTATATGAATTAAAATTTTGGATGTTTTATATAATTCGAAATATTTTAAATTATTGAAATGTTGTTTAAACGAACAAAAGTATGTCCAACTTATTTCCTAACTTACTCTCTTACATATTTCTTCAATTTATGTTTTCATATGTTTATGCATTTTTATAACTTAAACTCTTGATTTTATAGACTGTAAATAAGTAAAATATGCAAGTTTATATTGCGTTACATTATTTTAATTGTTGTTTTATTTAATTGTTTGACATCTTCTCCCATAGGAAGTGGCATCTTATCCATGTATGTATAGGGGGAAGATACCACTTTTGCAAGATATGATATATCAATCTTTTTAAATAATATGGAATATCAAAAGTTTAATTTGTTAATTTGTATAAATAGAGAAAAGTTCCTAAAATATAAATGATATTTTTTCACACTTAATTCAATAATATTAAGAAGTTATTTAAAAATAAAGGATTAAGTGACGTCTTCCCCCGATTTACTTTACATGTATAGTATAATCTATAATAGAGTGATTCAGAACAAGATGTCTTTGAAGATATATTTTTAGTGTTACTAAGAGTGTTTCTTATAATTCGACGTACTGAAATACTTGTTAGACTTAATACATCAGTAGGCGTTATAATACTTGTGTCACACATTTATATTGTGTAATTTCTCATTTTTACAAAAATTTCTTTAACAACTTTATCTGCGCTATCGCGCTCGTAGCATTTGTTACGTACTTACACTCATCAGACTGAAAAGTCTGATGAGAAACGCTATCTCGTTTCTTAGCACTCAAAGAATTATAAATATTTAAAACAAATACAATTTAAAAGCTCAAATTATTATGTTAATTATAAAATTATTATGACCTTGTTCAATGATTCCATTTTGTTCTAGCTTCTTGAAACTACAGTCGGAAGGATAAATTTGGATGCATCATAATAGTGCTCGACAACTGTTTACTGTAATTCACTTTCATCACTCAAATATTAAGTGTCTTTTAAGTACGTAAAATCATAGATTAAGTCACGATGAGATTCTTTTGTAAATTGTGTCACGTTCAACTGACACACTTGATAAAACGAGAAATTTATTAGTCGATTAATCACTAAAAATCACAAATGATTGATTATTCGGCGATTGAAAATCACACAAAGAAAGAAAGAAATCTGTAAATACGTACACAACACATGTGTTTACGTGCGGCAAACAGCTGACTGACTTTCTTGGGTTGTGTTCTGATTTACGCGTGGTACGCATGATGCATCATTTATCCATCCTTGTTTAACATACAATGAAAGGATAAATATGCAGCATGCACATCATGCATGAAACAAAATGCAGTCTTGGTTGCAGTGAGGCGCTGCGTGAATTGCACTCATTACTCATAACCAAGAAAGTCAATCAGCTGCTTACATAAACACATGTTGTGTTGTTGTATGCGGATTTACACACGTGTTTCTTTCTTTGTGATTTTTCTGCATAAAACATAATGCATAGTGCATAAAGGAATCATAAAAACACACAATTGAGACGTTGAATGCATCTAGGATCGTTCAGCAGATAATCATAAAACGGTTGCAAAACTGTTGCCTTCTCGAGAATCTTTCTTTTCTTCCTATTCCATGGAAAAGAAGAATTTCGATTGATTGATTCCTTTATGCAAGAGTATATGCTGCGTTACGCAAGAGAAGGCAACAGTTTTGCAACCGTTTTATGATTATCTGCTGAACGGTCCTAGATGCACTCAACGTCTCAATTGTGTGTTTTTATAAACGTGTGAATCCAATCAGTGTGCTCCCCGTACATAAAACGTCTAACCGTGAGCGTCTCTCCTGCCCGTCTTCTATACGCGGTCTCCATGATACGCTAACTATTTCTTCTTGTAATTTGAATACTAAACTTCGGACAAAATTTTCGTAAAGAAAAAATCGTCTTAGAATTTAATCAGAAATACATTTCTTCAGAGACTTGGGTCGTTCTAAATCACCCTGTATATAGATGTAATGTTTTATATAGTAAAATATTTAATTTACGCATTTCATTTGTGCAAATCTATTTAACACTGCTTCTTAATTAATTTCTCTATGTATGTGTAACAATAAAAGCTTCAAAAATCTCTTTTCACTCAGGTAGTTTATTAATCAGATTTTTATATGTTGGAGGACTAAAAAACTTTGAGTAAAAGTGACATTTATTAGTAGACACAGCAATATTTTAACTAATGTTCTGCAATTAGGATAAATTTCTTTGTCACATTTAATATAAATATTTTAAAGATTTCGATTGATTATCATCTCAAATCTATTTTGCTCTCCACATAGTCATTTCAAATTTAAAACAAATTTCTGAATTTGAAAGATTATATTTGATTAATATTGAAAAGTATTTTGACCACTCTGAGAATGCCGTATTTAAATCATCAGTTTCCATTTTTATTAAATATTACGGCATTAATACATTTAACCTAAATGCAT
>NW_017259577.1:792157-808236 GCF_001594045.1 Atta colombica | reverse complement strand
TATAATTTATTTTATTATTTATTCTATTATTTTATATCTAATATTCGTCAAGCATAGAAATGAATATACTTATACGATAATATTTTTCAAATCTATTTGCAGAATAATTCAGTTTGTTTTTTTGATTACCCACAAGGCTAGAAATTTGTAAAGTAATATTTAAAGCACTACTTAAGTCTTTTATTTTTTTCAAATATTACTGAATTCAGACTTAGTATTATCTCTCTTATTTTTTAGAATATTAAGACGGTCCTAATACAACTTCCGAAATTAAGATATAATGATTTTTTTTAAACATATATTAGTATTATGGTTTTTGAAAAAATATATTTAATGTATTGAAGAGAAATTAAAAATATCTACAATAAGATATAAATTGTTCTCGAAAACAAAAAACTGTCATGCCTCTTGACCCAACAGACAGTTCATTTAATTTGAATTTTAAAATGTTTTTCAAAACATAACTTTTTTTAAGAATATATAATCTTTTGTTATAAATATTTAAAAAAAAAAGAAACTTCAAGAGGATGGCTATGACGTCGCCATGAATCCATCAGTGCGGAGATTCTTCATGTTCACTGACTCGTATAATCTAGTAGATTGTATTCCGATACTATTATTTTCAGTATTATGAAAATCTATAATTTACGTTACGTATACTGTAGATTTTCAGTACCGACAGTTGTTCTATATTGGAACACAGGATTAGACTCTGGTAACTCTAATTAGATAGTTAATCTCGGTATACATGACATTACAACTTTAATACCTTTTTATTACTCTCCTTTACTATTTAACTTAACAGTTATTATTTTTATGAAGCGGTCATTGACATATCTTTTCTTCAAAAACAAGAGAGGAGAGAGAGAGAGAGAGAGAGAGAGAGATTGACTAACTCGATTGGCCACCCAATTTTCCCTCTACTACGATTCTGTAAGAGTTTAGCGTTTATTATCAGCTGCGCGAACTGCAACTCGATCCCGAACATATTCCTCCTCTTCGTTTGATTTCGAATAAAAAAGATCATGCACGTTAACGTGCATGCATGCTCTATGGACCATATACGAAGCGATTCAGTATTTCGGAATGTCGTCGGAAACACGTCCAACAATGGCACAGTAATGCGAATGTCATCCGTCAACTACTTGATTGCGTATTGTTTGCATTGTACGAATCCGGCTCACGCATACAATCGCCCACTTTCACAAAACATTCATGCTCTCTCACGCGTACGAATCGACTCTTCTCTTCGTTACTCTCACGAGTTCATATCCTTTATTCATGACTTCCTAGTGTAGTACTCTCCTATTAACAATGTTCTTGTATATGTGGAATGTGCACTTGCTGCAAATATATTTAATTAAAAATCGAAAAAGAAAATATTGAAATTGGCGAGGGTGCGTCCATATAATCGACGTCAACATATCGAAGGCTCTTTTAGTCTCAGTTATATTTTTGAAATATAAACATAAAGATCAGAAAATTTTTCAATTTGACAAAGATAACAGTTGATTTATTTAATGAATTACTAGAAATATTGATCCACATCTAAAAAATACAGAATTTATAACCCCTAAATTTTGCCTAGCATTCACTATTTGGTAAGTTATATTCTATCATTAAATAATTTTAATTTTTAGATCCATTATTATAGAAAAATTTCTTATTAATGGTTGTCTATTTCAGCTATCTAGGAAACAACTTGTCTTCGATGGCTAATTATTGGCAAATTGGAAAGTCTATTGCGTACAACATTGTACAAGAAACTTGTCTGACTATTTCTAATATTGTAAGTGTAATTTATCTCTCACCTCTAACTCAACAAGAATACAAAAAAATTGCTAATAAATTTTGCGATTTGCTCAATTGCATCAGAGCTCTTGATGGCAAACACATAAGAATTCAATGTCCAAATACTGGATCTCAATTTTTTAATTACAAACAATATTTTAATATAGTGTTAATGATGTGATGCAAATTATTGTTTTACATCAATTCATGTTGGAGATTATGATGAGTTGATTGGCCTAAGTAGATGAGATAAATGTACAAATTTCATGTCATCATGTTACAGGATCACTTCCTGACAGTAGTAATGTATTCAGTGTGCTACAGAATTGGATCAAGCTGTGAAAAATACATTGAATGCACCTTCGCCATCTTCTTTCTCTATCTGGCATAAATATCATGATGCTTATATTCTTGTGGGTGATGAGATATTTCCCTTATGTCATAATTTAATTATATCCATATTCTAGACGAAATTCATTAACTGAAACACAGCGTAACTATAGACTTTTAACTATAGACTTTCTAGAGCTCGGCGAATTATAGAAAATGCTTTCGAAATTTTATCAATAAAGTACGGTACAGAAAAAAAAATCATATTAATCTCATTCAGAAAGTATCATTTTTAATCTATGTTTATGTTTCAGGTGTCCTTCGAACTTTGTTAACTCAACATCCAGAATCTGTTAAAAACATTATATATGCAAGTAAGTTTACATAATTTTTTTTTAATGAAAAAGAAAAAACAACAAAGATTTAAGAAATATTGTCTCCATGTGTATGTCGATCAAGAGAATGAAAATGGAATTATGATTCTAGAAAAATGAAGGAGAGATGCTATAGAACCTAATATCTAAAACTTGCACAGAGTGAATTCGAATCGTGCAGCTGGTGTTGCTAATTTAAGAATATACTTGCTGATTATCTCACCAATCATGAACAGGATCAAGTTCTTTGGCAAAAAACAATTGTTTTTCATCGTGGTCGTAATATTAACCTTATAACCTTAACCATATACATATTTGTGTGTTCATGTATATAATAAATTATAACTTACATATATTTTTTATTGCATATTTTATACTTATAAACAT
The DNA here is from genome assembly GCF_001594045.1 of Atta colombica. NCBI lineage: Eukaryota > Metazoa > Arthropoda > Insecta > Hymenoptera > Formicidae > Atta > Atta colombica. The sequence continues at coordinate 805,354 of NW_017259577.1, read as the reverse complement.
ATTTAGTTACATTTATAGAAAACATGTATTAAAATAAATATGTTTAACAAAAAAAAATATATTTACTCATGCAAAGATTTTGATTTTGTTATATTAATAAATAGCTGCATTCAGTCAAATACAACACTTAAAAAGAAAAAAATCAATTTTTAAGTAAATAAAATAAAATATAAAATGAATGCAAGCACAAAAAACAAACGATAATTTAACACCGTATTGAATCAGTTTGATAACTTTTGATTACATTCAATATAGCAATTAAACAATCTACTTGTTTTATCGCTGGCATTTTATCAAATGCAACTATAACTCAGTAAAAGGAAATTTGCTTTACATTTTTTATTCACATATTTTCTCAGCACTAGATTTAAAAATAAATTTGTACACAACTGTTGCGAGATTAGTTAGAGCTGAGGTTGACTGTGCTAAGAGGCTTATATCGCTATCATTCTTTTGTTTTTTTTTGCAAAAGCGTCTAATCAGGAATGACTTTCCTTTTTTTATTTAAAGAATAGAATTAGTTTCAGACTTTATTTTAACAAAATCACAACTTTCAGAACTTTCTTTTCAGAATTTGTAATACTCTCACATACTCAGCTTGCATTACCGCCAATAATAATATTTGCACTATTGTTCTGTTCTCGGAATTCTTACATACTGTGCTAGTATTACCGTCAATAATAATATTTGCACTATCCTGCACAAAATTCTCCCATTCCGAGTTAATATTATTATTATTAGCGATAATTATCGTTATATTATCGCTAATAATAATAATAATAGAGTACAGACTATCAATTTGTACAAACTCAAAGTCATAATCTTTGCCACTTACAGATGACTTGGTAGGAGAAGAAATCTTGAATAACGTAGATGATGTAGAATATTGTTTTCCCAGAACTGTGACCTCTATAACAAATACACATTTATTGACTAGCAAAGTTAATTTTTTTCAAAATGCTCATCTTTGGTGAACTAATAGGATCAGAAATGACTTAAGTCATTTCTATTTTTCCCATTCTATTTTTTTTTAGCTTTTACTCTTCCACTTGATCCACTAGTCGGTTTTACCTTCATTTTTCTTAGTCTTTTTCTAAAATAATTTCGTAATTGATTCCTTCTATTCTCTATTTTGCTGGTGGAAAAATTCATATGCCAAAGTATGTCAAAAATTATTCCTAAATACGCGGTTTGGAACACGGAAGTAGTTTGGCATAGAATTCTACTCCTATGTCAAAGTACAATACTTATCTTTCAATTTTTCCGTTTGTAACAAAGTAAATCATTCTATGTCATTTTACGCGGAATTACTTTTACTTATCCGTGAATATTATACATCTCCGCCAAGAACCATGCATGAACTCGTAAGAGTTTGGAAAGTACACTTGGGAAAGTATGTAAGGAGCGCAGCATTTCGCATGTGAAGTGAACCCTCAAAGTTGGGCTTTAATATTAAAATATCCATGCTATGATGTTAGCATAGAATTACGAACCTCAGGAAACAATTTTTTCATGCAACCACATAGCTTGGTATAGATAGGCATTATTTCTGTACCCAACTATTTGATTGTAGTGTGATTCTGCGTAGAAAGATGTAGAATGGCAAACTTTCTCTGAATACTTACGAAAAAATGAAAAGCAGTTTAGAGGAGTTCGACATAGAATCGCATAGTTCAGGATCATTAGTTGCCCATACTTTGACGTTTCTGTGCCTAACTAGGTTCAAGTATACATTTTACATTTTTCGCTTAGCGTAGTTATTTCTGTTTAATAATGCGATTCTACGCCATAGTCGCAGAAGAAAGTACTTTTTGACGTACTTTGGCATAGAAATTTTTTCGCCAGGGTTCTTTAGTTGTATATATTATACAACAGAAAGCTCCCGACTAGTCGCGGCGTTGGAATCATGATGTCAGAAGCGAGGAATGACACGTAAATTTTTGTTGCGTGTCATTTTAAATAAATATAATTTGGATGAAATGGAGAAGAACACTTTAAAACATTTGTAAAAAACGAAAACTGTCCTTTCTTCTCTTGACAGTAAATGATCGTAAAAGGGTAAAGTGAGCCTATATTCAGGAAGAAACACACGGTCCGACAGCTGTTGAAACGAAAATATACACTTTTACATATAAAATTCAAGAGAACAACTTTAGTTTTCATCGTAATTATTAGGTGTACAACTTTGCTTCCGCCGTTTTCCTATAGATGGCTTTAGCGGTAAGTGGTGGTCGAAATAAATAGATCATACACATCATAATACAATAAACTTGGGCATCTGTCAACATAACCCCATAGAAACATTAGTCGATTTGTGTCTGCATCATAAAGTTATTCTCGATTGAAAATGTCAGTTTACGAGCCAAATTCTCGTCATTTGTGGGAGGTTTTAATTTTTTGCTTCAATATGAAGAAATCTGCGGCTGAGGCTCATCGAATGCTCTCAAATACTTATGGTGAGGCCGCTATTAGTGAAAGAACGTGTCGTAAGTGGTTTCAACGCTTCAAGAACGGTGATTTTGACGTCGAAGACCGGCATAGCGGTGGAAGAGAGAAGGTTTTAGAAGATGCAGAATTGGAGGCATTACAAGAGCGACTCGTGTCAAAATCAAGAAGAATTGGCATGATCATTGGGAGTGACTCAACAAGCCATTTCAAAACGCCTCAAAGCCATGGGAATGATTCAGAAGCAAGGAAATTGGGTGCCGTACGAATTGAAGCCGAGAGATGTTGAACGGCGTTTGTTTGCTTGTGAACAGCTGCTTGAAAGGCAAAGACGGAAGGGATTTCTGCATCGCATTGTGACTGGGGACGAAAAATGGGTTCATTACGATAATCCCAAGCGCAGAAAATCATGGGGAGTTCCCGGCCATGCTTCCACGTCGACGGCCAAACCGAATATTCACGGCTCCAAGGTCATGCTCTATATTTGGTGGGACCAGCTCGGCGTAGTGTATTATAAACTGTTAAAACCGACTGAAACAATCACAGGCGATAGGTATCGAACGCAATTGATGCGTTTGAGCCGAGCATTGAAAGACAAACGGCCGCAATACAACGAGAGACACGATAAAGTGATTTTGCAGCATGACAATACTCGACCCCATGTTGCGAAAGTGGTTAAGACATACTTGGAAACGTTGAAATGGGAAGTCCCACCCGCCGTATTCTCCAGACGTTGTTCCCTCTGATTATCACTTGTTTCGATCAATGGCCTGGTTGACCAGCACTTCCGGTCTTATGAAGAAGTAAAAAATTGAATCGATTCGTGGATAGCCTCAAAAGATGATCAGTTTTTTCGACGCGGGATTCGTACGCTACCCGAAAGATGGGAGAAAGTAGTGGCCAGCGATGGACAATACTTTATCATAAATGTATGATCATAAATGTATAACCAATTTTTTACAATAAAGCCTCGAATTTCGGAAAAAAACGGCGGAAGCAAAGTTGTACACCTAATAATTTAGAGAAATATTTTTCTCTTTTGTTTTAAAACGTATAAAATCTAGATATCTATTTATTTTAAATATTTTTGTCTCTTTTTCTTGTGTATTAATAACCCGGGAAAAAATATTTCATATTTAATTATATATAATTATGTAAAATTATATGTTGAAGTTGATAAATTTGACTTCTTATCAATACGCAGACAATTATGCGCGCCCTCTGTAGTTACATGTTGAAAGCACTCTTTATGCGTACATTAATCTAGTTCACGTTTTTTTTATTCCACATTCTTCGCTCTTTTTGTTTGCACACTTTTTTTGTATTCGTACATACGCAATGATCGCAATAAAGAATATTGTCAAGTGCGTATTTTCCACTATAAATCCCTGTCTACTTTACAAATTATAAGTTATGGGGCCAGAGTAAAAGTGCGAGAATAGAGAGAAAAGAAACGTACGCATGAAGTCGCGGTTAAATCCGATCGAGATCATCGTCGATAAAAAGGAGATAAGATGGTTTCTCATCACGCTATGTAAATTGAACTATTAAATCGAGACAATTTCGACATGTGGAAGATCGAAATGGAGGTCGTTGTTGGTCAAGAATGATACGTGGGCATATGTAATACGAGAGAAAACGGTAGTTCTGGTAGTGATCAGCGATGTAAGCACAATAACCTCCGAAGCATGAGAAAGAGAGGATCGGAAGGCCAAATCTGACATTATTTTAGGTATAAGTCCGACCGAATTGAAGCGAATCAAGGGCTATAAGACGTCGAACAAGGTATAAGTTACAGACTATATATCAGTCAATCGGATTCGCGCAAAAGGTCGCTGCTCAAATAGCTGACTCTGTATAGAATGGACGTTCGCGAGCACCTGAATCAATTCTTCGACACTGTGAACTGGAGAAATAGAAGTAGAGATAAACAATGATTTATTAATGATGATCATGTTATTGTACAATTTATCTCCGTGTTTTGAAAATTTCAGATGTGCTATAGAGTGCTCGCGATAGCTTTTTCACCCTGGAAACGAGGGATGGATACAATTTACGTGTAAAAATCGTGGAAGAGTACGACGCGCGAAAAATTGACGCACACACGTCTACGTCAAACACTATGATGGCTAAGGGATCGCATCAAAATAATAAGCAGATAAAATTGAAGCAGACTGGTAAGCGCGATTCGAAGAACAGCCAGTGCGACAAGCGCAGCTCGAAGAACGACAAAATCTTTAAATACAAGTGCCACAAATATCACGAAGTGGGGCATAAAGCTGCTGAGCATCGCTCGAAGAAACTATTGCGAAAAATAGACGACGTGAATTCGATCACGATGACGGAAGTCAACGGAAGGTCCGAAAGAGTTAGCATGCGGGACGCGTTCTTCATTTCAGAACTAAGAATCTTCTCTCAATAAAATCATGGATAAAGAGTACACCGTAACTTTTGATAGAGATTTCGGTAAAATAATCGATAAGGGAACATTGCACTCATTGTCGATCACACAAAAGATCTCTACTATTGTGTGAAGCGAAATCCAAGTGTAATGCTGCAATCAAAAAGAATAAGGCGTGCAATTCGTTCGAGTTGAGGCACCTATATAGATATTAGTAGTGAGTGTATTTAAATATAATATATATATAGATAATATTATATAATGCATGTGTATACTATAATGTGTATGCACACGTTACAGAAGTTATTTATGCTAAGCTATTTATGCATTCCCTATGTTTAAATATGCAATATTAAAATTGTATGTATATATATATAAAATATAATGTGTATATATGTACACATAAAATTTGCAATGTTTTGCAATAAATAAACATAGGGAATCTGCATGAATATCTCAGCATAAATTCTAGCTCTAATTTCGTGATATTCATACATAATACACATACACATGCAATATTCTAATATTGAAAAAAATAATTATTATATAGGGGACTTTAAATCTATAAAATATACGTATAACTAACATAAATCAAGGCTAATGAAACAATATAGATGTACAACAAAAAATTCCCAAAAAGATTGTGTGATTCATAAATTGCTAAAGATGAAGTGATGTAAAATTTTAATAGATAGATTTGTAAAAATAATTAATGTAATTTTGTAATGTAATTTTGTGATCAAATATATAATATCAAAGCTTCTTGATACGCTCTCTATCTACTAAAATTTTACATCACTTTATCTCTGGTAATTTGAGAGGGATAATCTTTTTATATTTGTGAGTTTTTCATATATCTATATTGCTGAAGAGGACTCTAAGTGAGTTGAAATACAAAGTAAAGAAGATATCATTTATCAGAAAATTCGTAATTTGATTATTTTTTTAAGATATTACTTCTGATCATCTGCATTTGACTCTCATTAGCTTTGATTTATGTTAGTTGTATTGTTGCTGATATTGAAAATATAAAAGCATATCACTAATATCTATATACTAATATCTATACATTTAATAAAAAATATCTTTTTTTATTAAACGTAGAAAAAAGAGGTAAAGTAGACCTTGGACGTAAAGAAAAATATTATTACATATACTGCTATATACTGTCAATACTGAAAAATCTAATATACATAACGTAAATTATGGATTTTCAATATTGACAATACATGGTCATAGTGTCTGATGACATGGTCATCTTTCTCTACGTACAATTTCATTTTAGGTCAGGACGTAACATATACATTTTCAATACATTTTCAATACATAGATATATATATTGCACATACATGCAGTGTACTTGTTACGTTTAATAAAAAAAGACAGAAATTTTGCTTGCTCAGATATTTACGCAGATATTCTCTACATTAATTTACACGAAATATTATTAGGTGTACAACTTTGCTTCCACCGTTTTTTTCCGAAATTCGAGGCTTTATTGTAAAAAATTGGTTATACATTTATGATTCAAAGTATTATCCATCACTGGCCACTACTTTCTCCCATCTTTCGGGTAGCGTACGAATCCCGCGTCGAAAAAACTGGTCATCTTTTGAGGCTATCCACGAATCGATCCAATTTTTTATTGTTGCCTGTGATTGTTTCAATCGGTTTTAACAGTTCATAATATACTACGCCGAGCTGGTCCCATCAAATAAAGAGCATGACCTTGGAGCCGTTCGATTTGGCCGTCGACGGAAGTATGGCCGGGAACTCCCCATGATTTTCTGCGCTTGGGATTATCGTAATGAACCCATTTTTCGTCCCCAGTCACAATGCGATGCAGAAATCCCTTCCGTCTTTGCCTTTCAAACAGCTGTTCACAAGCAAACAAACGCCGTTCAACATCTCTCGGCTTCAATTCGTACGGCACCCAATTTCCTTGCTTCTGAATCATTCCCATGGCTTTGAGGCGTTTTGAAGTGACTTGTTGAGTCACTCCCAATAATCGTGCCAATTCTTCTTGATTTTGACACGAGTCTTGCTCAAGTAATGCTTCCAATTCTGCACCTTCTCTCTTCCACCGCTGTGCCGGTCTTCGACGTTAAAATCACGTTCTTGAACCGTTGAAATCACTCACGACACGTTCTTTCACTAATAGCGGCCTTACCGTAAGTATTTGAGAGCATTCGATGAGCCTCAGATTTCTTCATATTGAAGCAAAAAATTAAAACCTCCCGCAAATGACGAGAATTTGGCTCGTAAACTGACATTTTCAATCGAGAATAACTTTATGATGTAGACACAAATCGACTAATGTTTCTATGGGGTTATGTTGACAGATGCCCAAGTTTATTGTATGACGTCTATGATCTATTTATTCATCAGAATCATTTGAATACCTGCATGATAATATCTTTCGAGCGTATTCCTAATAATCCGTAAGAAAATGACTACTAAAGAAAGGATTAGATGTTTTTAAGCAAACATTAATTTTGAGTCTTTAAGACACTCGCTCCGACAGGAATTATAATCGATAAAAAAATTTAACATGGCGATCCTAGCTTTCTTTACTAGGATCATTTGTTTGATAATTTGTTTAATTAATGAAAAGCAGGATTCTAAATGATCTTTAATATATAAACAATAAGAATCTTATTGGACCGTATATTTGAAAATTCAACAATAAGAAATAGAAATAATGGTTATGACAGATAATATCGCACACGATCCTCGGAGCCAAGCACGTGAGATCAGAAATGTGATTTAACATCGTCGATCAGAGTTTCCAAGCCGTCGGGATTACGGTCAAGACAACAAAATTCGGTTACGCTATAACCGCGTTAGGCCCGGGGTTTGCGGCGGAAATGCGATATCATAATGAACCCGTCCGCGCATATGAGACGCTAAAGACGGAATTGAGTTAAGCGGCTAAGTTTATTCCAGGTACAAGACGCACTAGCTCCTGGAACATGAAGAAATAAGTGATCGTAAGCTATCGCAGTTTTTGCGTCACTTTCGTAATTTCGGGCAACATGGAGATGGAAAATTGCGAACAATCTGGCTAAGTCGTTTGCCGGCGCATATCAAACTACATGTTGTAATACAAACAATATGAATCGACTGGCGGATCCCCCCGCGGACGTAATCGGCGAGATGATGTGCATTCCGATCAGATCACGGAGGCTGTGCTTCGGTGTCGCGAGTTCTGGAGACGGAGATTTCAGCAACTCCAATGAAAAAATTTGGGTTGCAATTAACGTAGATGCATTGGTCGTTGCAACAGGAGCTAGCGGAGCAACTGAACACGATAAAAAGTCCATCGAGGCGATCGATGTGCCCGAACAAGATTGGGAAGAGAATCGGCGATGGGCGCGTTCGCGTTTGTGTTCACGGTCGCGTTCGTGGGATCATGGCCACGTGTCGAATGGTATGTGCTGATATTACTGGAGGTGGCCCTCACAAGACGTGAGCAATCTCCAGTCTTTACTCTGAGCAACAACAATAGAAATGCAATGGTCCATTGCTCCATGGCGTCAGGCGATTCTGGCAGTTGATGCGTCACCTTTTCATAATCGACCGAGACACGGGAATCAGTTTCCTAGTCGATATGGGAGCTGATTTGTGTGTATCCACGGAAAATGTTGCGCGGACCGCAATAGAGATCGACATATGAACTTTCGGTTGCGAATAAGACAGCCATTTACACGTACGGTACTAAAACTCTCACGCTAAATTTCGGGTGTGACGCGCTGTTCGCGGTTTGTCATTGCGGACGTCAAGGCCAATTATAGGAACCGATTTTCTGACGTTTTATGGACTATTAGTGGATCTACGAGGTGCTCGCTTGATAGACAGTGTGATAAATCTGACAGTGCGCGGACGTTGCCTGTGTTGCGAAGCACCGAGTGTGAAGACAATGACGGGCGCGTCGCGATATCACGAGCTCTTGATAAAATATCTGGATTTAACGGAGATCGAGGGGACCTGTGCGCCACATTCAAGACTTCGCAAAATTTGTAAGACAAAAGGATGTTTATGACCTTGGATCTTGTATCAGGCATATCATCAAATCCCGGTCACCGAAGAAGACATCCCGAAGACAGTAATCATGCCGTTCAGTATGAATTCCCATATATGTCTTTCGATTTGCGTAACGCAGCGCAGATGTTCCAATGCTTCATCGACGAGATTCTGCAAGACTTCTGTTATGTGTATATTGATATCCTGGTCGCGTCATCAATGGAAAAGGAGCATTAGGAGCATATCAAAATTTTATCAATTGCAGAAGTATGGTGTCGTTATAAATCCAGCTAAATGCGTATTTATTAGGCAGAAGTAGAGTTTTATCTTGTTACAGGAGAGGGAACTCAACCATTGCACGGATGCAAGCCATTTAAAATTATCCAAGAACCAAAAACAGCCAAGGATCTTCGGCGGTATGTAGGCATGCTTCTACAGAAGATTTCTGCCGAAGACTGCCGCGATACAAGTTCAAACCTGCTTCACAACAATATGCGAGAAAAATAATCGGTGATATCACAAAAACGTTCAAGAAACGAAGAAAGCTTAAACAAAGAAAGAAAGCTTAACTCAGGCTACTGTGCTAACACATGCAAGGGCAAACGCAGAACTGGCATTGTTTAGAGATGCGTCAGATAATAGCATTGGTGCCGTTTTATAGCAGCAAGGAAATACGCAAGCAAGGAATAACGATTGAGAACCATTAGTCTTTTTCTCGAAAAAGCTAATGGTCCAATTGAATCAAAATAGCGCTTTCGGTAGAGAACTCTTAGCTGTATATTTGGCAATAAAATATTTTAGATATATGGTGGAGGCGCGAATCTTCACAATATACACAGATCACAAGACATTAACTTTTGCATTCCGACAGAGATCCAACAAACGCACACCACGCTAATTTCGTTATTTAGATCTTTATTATGGGATCTTTTTTATGGGATAATTCACGACGGATATTCAACATGTATCCGATGAAGATAATATGATTGTTGATGCTTTTCTAGAATCGAGTAACTGCAATCATCATTAGATTATGCTGCATTGGCTGCATCACAAGAAAGGGACGAAAGACGAGTTGAAGAAACATGCATGTTCAGGATCAAGTCTATTCCTTAAAAACATAGAAATTCTGAGAAGGGGAATGTCGATGTAACAACAAAGATTCCACAACCATTATTTAATGAAGCTTTTTTGACGAACAGCATTTGAAAGTTCATGATTTGACTGATCTCGGAATCAGGTGACTGTTAAGCTCGTAGTTTAGCGCTACTGTGGCCAGTGATGAACATAGATTGCCGGAAGCGGGCCCGAGCACGTGCTGTGTCAGAAATCGAAAATCTCTCGGCATGTTACGGCGCCTGTTGGGATATTTAACGCACCACATAGGCGATTTGAGCATGTGCATCTCGACATAATATAATTGCCGGTTTTAGAGAGGAAAAGATACTGTTTCATCTGCATTGACTGCTTCACGCGATGATCAGAGGCATTCCCGCTAGGAAGCCAGGAAGCAGAGATGGTTGCCAGAACATTTTATGAGGGCCGGATCTGCCGGTTCGGGACCCCTCTGCGAATTATCATGGATCAAGATCAATTCGAGTCCTACTTTTTTCATCAGTTGAGGGAAACAGCGAATTGACGGGAACAGCGCCTCTCAGGACGACATATCATTCGCAAATGAAATGGTATGGAGGAATGGTAAGGACTGATGAACTAAAATGTTGCCTACTATCCTGTTAGAAATGCGAGCGTGAAGAGAAGATCTTCAAGCAACAGCTGCCGAACTCGTGTACGGAGAAACACTCCAACTTCCGGGACAGTTCTTGAGTCGACCATCAAAAGATTCGACTGACATCGCGAACTATATAAGAGAGTTACGCCCGTCGGGAGGATTCGTCATGGAAGAAGTCGTCTATTTATGTTCGAGGACTTGGCAATGTCTAGTCAAGTACAATATTTGTGCGAGGTGAAAGATCGAAAGTAATGTTGCAGTCTCTTTACGATGGATTGTTCGCGATTGTGAGCTGAGCCGACAAAATTTTTGTCATGCGTATGCACGGCAAAGATATCACGGTTCGATAGACCAGTTATAGTTAATATATTATATTTACTTACAGATTCCACAACAAGTAGCGAAACACAGATGGCGGCAATACAGAGCCAAAACAATAACAGAGGAACAAACGAGCCAGACGGAGACCGAAGGGTTTCCCGAGGAACATCCCGCAACGAGATCGGGAAGAAGAGTGAAATTCCTTGATTGCCTTCAAGAAAGAAACAATTGACAATTATTATTAGCAAAATTATGCATTTTGCGGGTTTCTTCTATGTCCGGATCTATTCTTGGAATACTAACGTTTCATGAACCTTCCATTTCAGGGCGAGAAGCAGCCTGATACTGAGTTATTCCTTCAAGTCGTTTTTTTTATATTAAGCTACTTGTTGGAGTGGTGGGAGGAAAAAAGACAATTGGATGGATGGGGAGGGGGGAGAGGGAATTGGTCGGTCTTCAATAATCGGGAGAATGGTTTTCTATATTTTTTTTACGTTATAGCTATTATATCTATTTAGATTGTTAGAGTTTTTGTATCTCTATACTTCTTTTCTATACTTTCTTGAAAAATATGATGTAATGTTGGCTATTATCATTCTGTCAGTATTTAACAGTATTTGCTGTCTTGTTTCGATGTTGTTTTCTGATAATGCTGACTGCGTGACATGTTTTAACCTGACATCACGTTGGTGTTCTTTTATCTGTAGGTGACCATTCTTCCGGTTTCTCCAATATATATTTGCTCACAGGAACAAAATATTTTGTATACTCCTATGGAGCTGAGTGGAGATCTTTGATCTTTAGGATTTCTTAAGATTTGTCCTATTTTTTTGGATGGTTTAAAGTGCGACTCGGCATGTGGGTATCTATCTGTGTGTTGGTTTACTGTACACTTGATGGTCTAAGGTCAACTTTTTTAGATTACAAGAACATCTAGGAAGGGGAGTTTTCCATTTTCCTCTATAGTAAAGTGGATATTTGTATTGAAGAAAGAAGGAATTTACGGAGTTCGACTCTGCTGGGTCTTCATATCAAATGTGTCGTCTACAACGGAACCTAACTTCTGATTTTTTGAATGTTTTTCTGAGGGCCTCTTTCTTAAAATGCTCCAAGAAGGTGTTGGCAATTACAGAGAAATAGGAAAGCCCTCCTGAAGTTTGTTCGTAAAATTATTTGGTTATAGGAGAAGTAAGTGATTGTTAAGCAGTGCTCTATTAGCGGGATGAGGTCGAAGGAGACTTCTTGTAAGGCTTTTATTATGTTTAATGTGTCTTTTATTGGGACTTGTGTGAAAAGGGATTCGTCGAAACTTACAAGCAGGTCTATGGGACGTAGTCGGACTTTTTGTATGAAGTCCGTTGAGTTAGTTATGTGTGATTCGGATTTTTCAATGAGAGATTGTACTGTTTGTGTTAGGAAGTGAGATAAGTTGTATGTCGGGGAATATATGGCGCTGACAATTGGTCTGCGGGATATTTGATTTATTTTTGATAGTCTTGGCGGGAAAGGATTTTTTAATGTTGATTTGTTTTTATTGGAAATTTTGCTTTTCTCCACTAGAATCTTGATTTTGTGTGATTATATTTGTTGGATTTTTGTCAAGCTTTTTGTATGCTTTATCCAAAAGAAGGTTCTTCATGTTTTTCTTATAGTCTATAAATTTATTCATAACTAGTTGTGTTGCTTTTGTCGACTGGAAGCACGATGATTTCTGTGTTTGTTCAGGTCTTGAAGGACTAATCGCTCTTGTCTAGTAGTATTTGATGGAGGGGGTTAGACTTTGAAAAGCTTATACATCAAAAGAATAACAGATCGAATTGGTAGGATATTAAACAAACAATATCCGAACTCTTCAAACTACCCAAAAAGATAAGACAAATCTTAAGAAACCTAAAGACCTCCATTCAGACTTACACTCCTGCTCCGCAGGAATATACAAAATATCTTGTTTCTGCGGGCAAGTGGAGAAACCGGGAGAATGATCAACCTGTGAATAAAAGAACACCAACGTTACGTTAGACTAAAATGTCACGCAGTCAGCATTATCAAAACAGGACATCAAATACTGTTTGAAACGACCACAATCGCCAATAATACATTTCTAAGAAAATATGATGTATTATTGGCGATTGTGGTCGTTTTAAATATAGAGAAGCCATAGAAATACAAAAATATTCTAACAAAAGAAATAGAGATAATGGCTACATAAATAAAATATGGAGAACCATTCTCGGTTATTGAAGACCGATCAATTTCTCTCTCCCCCCTCCCCCCT
>NW_017259577.1:749880-792057 GCF_001594045.1 Atta colombica | reverse complement strand
ACACACACACACACACACACACACACACACACACACACACACACACACACACATACACATATAATTCTCTTCTTTCCCCCAACTATTCCAAGTAGCGTAATATAAAAGGAACGGCCCGAAGGAACAGCTCAATATCAAATTGCTCCTTGTTCTGAAGTGGACATTCATGAAACGTTCCAAGAATGGATCTGGAAGAAATCCACGAAACGCATGATTTTTATATATGATATATGATAGAAAGCACTATGGAAGCTTCAAGAATATTATTAGCAAAATTATTAATTTTTTCTTTTTTCTTTACCACAGGTTCCATATGTAGTAATACGAATGAACATTTTTTTTTATTCTTTTCTTGACTCATGTGTTGCAAACAAATTATATAAGTATTATGGACGCAAAAATATCGGTGTAATATGGAAACTTATGTTTGAAACCACGTCTTTTAGCGTAAAAAGATAACGCGAAATTTTAATTCTCCAGGTTTTTTTAAATTATTATGTATTATAATATAAGTGCATCAATGAAAGAGGAGATAATGTCGATTCTCGGAGTCAAGCACATGAGATGCTCAAGATATTGATTACACATGCTCGCACATGTATTCGCGAGTCGAGACAATAGTGACATTTAAATTTTCTTACACAGATTTCGAGTATTGAGGTAGCGAATTCCTTCGGATCCTTCTTAGAATAGACATTTAACGGTAGCAATCCTAATATTCATCGCAGATTAATAATGATAACATCTCATAAAGGTAATTTCTTGTAGATTAAATATTTAAACATGTTCAACTGCCAGACATAATGAGAAAATGTGATAAATAAAAGCGATAGAGTCGGTGGAAAATATTAGATGCGAAGAGAAAGTTCTTGAAAGAATTTCCTACGAGACTTTGCAATGTACAGACGTGCGTGTAATTGCCCATGTATAATAAAACAGGCATACGGTACAGAACGAAATATTTAATTTGCTCGCCTATCCGTTACACCTTATCACCAAAACGGTCAAAGCTATATCTTTAACGTTTAAATAATTCAATCTAAATTACTATATATTACATATTGTATGTATACAACATATTATATGTATATATATAATATATGTATATCATATTTATCAGGTATATAAGCTTAAATCCGCTGTTTGTTCATAGGTGGCATTAGTGAGCGTACAAAGTTACCCTGGGCACACAACACACTTTTCTTTATGTATTTAATATCTGTCAACATTAACCAGTGCACATCATCAGTAATTTCATACAACAACATATATTTTTTCTTTCGTAATCATGTCTAATTTTTTGCTAAAAAAAAAGCATATGCGGGAAGCTTTGCTTTTCTGTTTCAATTTGAAGAAATCGACTGCCAAATCGCATCGAATGCTTGTGGAGGCCTATGGCGACAATGCTTTATCGGAAACAACGTGTAGAGATTGGTTTCGCCGGTTCAATGACGACAATTTTGACCGGAGTGACAAGAAGAAGGGGCGAAAATCGGCCCAGGAAGGTTGAGGACTGTCAATTGCAGGCTCTTATGGATGAGGACGATATCCAATCACAAAAAATGCTTGCCGAGCAATTGGGTGTTTCTCAAGCAGCCATTTCCATGCGGCTACATGCCATGGGAAAGGTTCAAAAGATCGGAAAATGGGTGCCGCATGAACTGAACGATAGGCAGATGGAGCGACGTCAAAACACATGCCAAATTCTGCTTGCCAGACAAAAAAGAAAATCGTTCCTGCATCAGATTGTGACAGGCGAAAAGTGGATCTATTTTCAGAATCCTAAATCCAAGAAATCTTGGTCTTGCTCAATCATCAACATCTTCTTCAAGACTAAATTGCTTCGGACGGAAGACGATGCTGTTCGTTTGGTGGGATCAGGAGGGTGTCTACTACGAGCTGTTAAAACCTGGTTAAACTGTTAATGCTCATCGCTACCACCAACATCAAATTGCACCATGCTCTGCGTGAAAAAAGGCCGCATTATCGGAAAAAAATGACAAGCTGATTTTCCTCCACAACAACGCACCATCGCACATGTCAACAAAGGTCCAAAACTGCTTGGAGACACTCAACTGATGTGCAAAACTGCTTGGAGACACTCAATTGATGTGCTACCCCATCCCGCTTACTCACCAGTCCTGGCACCTTCTGACTATCACCTGTTTTCGTCGATGGGCCACGCGCTCGCTGAGCGGCACTTCGATTCTTACGAAGACGTCCGAAAATGGCTTGATGAGTGGTTTGCTTCGAAAGATGAGGAATTTTTTTAGCGGTATACACAAATTGCCCAAAAGATGGGAAAAATGTATAGTTAGCGATGGCAAGTACTTTGAATAAATTTGTTTTTGCTTTCTAGGAAAAAAAAATGTGTTTTTCTGACTAAAAAACAGCGGATTTAAGGTTATACACCTTATAATCATTCATTGCGTGCCGAATTGATTTTTCGGACTTATAAACGCAATTAAACTATTATAGTAATATCACGAAAAACTGGGATCATTACGATAATCCAAAGCGCAGAAAATCGTGGGGAGTTCCCGGTCATGCTTCCACGTCGACGGCCAAACCGAATATTCACGGCTCCAAAGTCATGCTCTGTATTTGGTGGGACCAGCTCGGCGTAGTGTATTATGAATTGTTAAAACCGACTGAAACAATCACAGACGATCGGTATCGAACGCAATTGATGCGTTTGAGCCGAGCATTGAAAGATAAACGAGAGACACGATAAAGTGATTTTGCAGCATGACAATGCTCGATCCCATGTTGCGAAAGTGGTCAAGACATACTTGGAAACGTTGAAATGGGAATTTCTACCCCCCCCGCCGTATTCTCCAGACGTTGCTCCCTCTGACTATCACTTGTTTCGATCAATGGCACACGGCCTGGCTGACCAGCACTTCCGGTCTTATGAAGAAGTAAAAAATTGGATCGATTCATGGATAGCCTCAAAAGATAACCAGTTTTTTCGATGCGAGATTCGTACGCTACCCGAAAGATGGGAGAAAGTAGTGGCCAGCGATGAACAATACTTTGAATCATAAATGTATAGCCAGTTTTTTACAATAAAGCCCGAATTTCGGAAAAAAAACGGCGGAAGCAAAGTTGTACACTTAATAAATATAAATCTTTCTTTTTAAACTTTTAATCTTAGTTTGAACTCACAATCAGTATTGTTTGTACACGTAATACGCTTAGTGCTGCACTGTCATTTGGATACGAACTAAACTTTTTGTATTAAAAAACATCTATGTCAGATGACAGCTCTACGAGCTTAAAAAAAATATAAGTCTTCAACTTTTTTTTTATTTTAATTAAATTAATTTTAAAGTCTATTGCACCATCAAATTTTGCGTCCATTTTAATCCCATAAAAGGATTTTTTATTCCGTTCAGTAAATTTGGAGATTTGCAAAGTCTCGGCCTTTTGATCTCTGTGAAGTTGGCATCTCATTTTTCAAAAAATGAAATTTTCACAGTTCCGAATGCACTCCGAAGAGTTCTGGACTTCCTGCCCAAAATTAAAAATAGTTCGGGAATTAACACAAAAAATCGAAAATTAAAAGTTGGGATGCCAACTTCACAAAATGCAGAACGAAAAATTGCGATATCTTCTAAACTATTAGTCCTAGCGCTTTAAATAATAATAATTTTTGATAGAACTCTTGGAATGCTATCCAGAATTGTCAACAGAAATGTTCGTTCGTAACGTTCAAAAGTTTTTTGTCTCTCAGATATGAGAGAATCAGATATTCAAAAAATCATGATATCCCTTTCTGTGATAAATCGTTAATCCTAGTGCTTCGAGAATTCATAGAACTCATTCGTTAGAACTCGTAGAATGCTACCCAGAATTGTCAACAGAATTCAACAGTTTTAGATATTATCATAACGTCAATATTGTAATGACTGAGGAATACTTCTTAATGTAGTGTGTCAGCCCATTGGCATTCCATAGAACAAGCTTTATGATGTTAATTGTTGATTAAGTTTTGACAGGACCTCATATTTAAGATAGATGTTATGTGGACTACGAATGTTTGAATGTATCTTTATAGTCTTTAAGATCTTTAGGATGTGTAAGACTTTGTTCTTGATTAAGGTTGGATTTCAAGTTTACTTGTGCGTTATGGTTTAGGTAATTATTATTAATATTATTTTTACCAGGTATTACAGCATGTATTTTTACCAGGTATTACGATGTAAGTGGATTGATAGCAGTATGGGAGTTGTTAGATGTAATTATCCTGAGAGCAGGACTTTTAGCTTTCTGTAAATCTCTGTATACAGTGCAGCCCTTATAATTAGCAGGGTGATTTCTGTCACATAGAATACATCTTACTTGATCGGATCGTGATTTCCTAAGGCGTTGGATTATATCTTCTACACATTTAACACATGGTCCGATAGTAAAAGGTAGGGGTGTGCCTGTATTTTTGGCAAATCGCGCATTGAGGTATTTGCCTTTTGGGTCTTAGCGCTTCAAATATAATGTGAATGTTTAAGAAATAATGTGAAAGTTTAAGAAAACTTTGATATTTTTATGTTATTTATTTATATTAATTATGATATTTGCTTGTTATTGGAGTCCGGTTTAAATTAATGTAGAAAAGGGGTAAGGGTTTTTTGGTACATCCGTCTTTTTTTATGTTCCAGACGTTAGTAACTTGATAACTCAAATTTTCAATCGCTTTTTTCAGCTCGTTAATGTTCGTTAATGAGTGTATGTTTTTTAATATACGAAAACTTCTTTTCTGTTTGAGTTTAAAAGTATGGAACAGTGTTCTTCTTTTGGAATTATTTGATTACGATGGTGTATGTTTGTGTAGTTTTAGATTGTATCTTGACTTCCTCTGCTCTTAGTATCTCAATTTCATATTCTTTTTTAACGATGTCCAATAGTTTAATGATGTTACTTACTTTGTCAATGTAGATTAGAGGAAGTTTAGTATGTTTACTCTCTAGAAGGTTGTTGTTGTTTGAGACTTGTTGATTCTCATTATCAAGGATGGCGAATCTGTTGACTGTTGTACTGGAACACTCAGTCAGAAGTTGTCTATTATTGATTGTTTTTGGTTTCCGATATTTTTACGCTGTTGCGTGGCCTTTTCTTAACATTTGTCCATTTATCAGTAGAAATGTTCAGTAAGTTTGGTCTTTTTGTTATATTTTTGGATTGTTGTTTCATTGGGCCATTGTTTCTGTCTCACGCTCGTGTGAGACGGATATCGCTGAAAGAGAGCGAACGCTATCTGGTTGATGAAGCAGTAGATAATCTATCTATTTGTTTTGTTACTAACGTTTTTGGTAACAAATCTGAAGTTAAATGATCATCTTTATGAGCTTCTTGAACAAACAATGCTTTCCCCCTCCTTTCCCGAATCCGAGAATCCGTGGAGCCTGCCTCATGCGAGAGTGGATTTGAAGATCTCGAGCTGCTACTTGGGATAATAATTTCCATGTGCGTTTTATCTATTGCGTATAAAGCCCTACAGGCTCTGGATCCACCAGCTGGAAAGCCGATGTTTTTCTATTAGGATTGTTTCCTTTGGCTAATATATCCCGAAGGCGTCGGAAACTCGCTCTTGTATCTTAATGTTATCCAGGAAGCATGACGAGGATATGTATGCAGCAGACTGAGTAGGAATAAATGGCGTTTCTCAAGTTTTATTAGTGTTTCTCTGTCAGCAAGATGAATACCCCTGAGACCATATATTACTCCTTGGCTCCTCATTATGATTATTAAGGTACTCATTTTTATTTTTATTTAAGAATCCTCAGTGAACAAAACATCATTATTACAACGTTATTACAACGATTTTCAATAACACATATCGTTTTTAAATATATATAATATATTGTACATATCGTTTTTAAATATATATAATATATTGTATTTAATGTTGTATACAATATTATTATGAACAACCTTTGATCGTAAATTTGAAGATTTCAAACGTTGAAACGTGCTATAATAACATTGCAAATAATATTGCGTTGAAATTTTCCTGACGTTGATACAATGTTTCTCAAATAATATTGATAAAATGATAATACATGATTAGCTTTATTATATCGTTATATTAACATTATAATAACAAACATTAACATTATAATAATAATTAATTCTAACACTTATTTAAAGTTATTGTTGATATTTTGTTTCTTTATAAACAACATATTTTTAATAAATTTTCAATAGCAATAAAATGTTTAATTGTATTGTCCTAAATATACGTAGATTGGAGTAATTGCAGCTCTAATTATCTGTCAAAAAATTATCACTCCTTAAAAAAACTATTAAACCAAATTAAAAATTAATATTCAAATGTGTGTGCTTAACTTAGTACTTGTTGTTGATATCAATTCTTTTATACAAATAATATCATTAGAGTTAAATAATGGTAAAGATAATACCACTTGGATTTTATTTTTTAATTTGATAGAATATAATTTGGTTAGTAAAGAGATAGTAGTACATACATTCGAGTTTTATTTTTTTAATTTTTAATTTTGTACAATAGTTTTTTTTTAAGGAGTAATAATTTTTGATCGAGAATTAAAACTGCCATTACTAGTAAAAAGATACGTAAAATAGAGTTTTATTAAAAAGCCACGTATTCTTAGCGTCTTTTTTTATCTTTTTAAAGATAAATTTGTACTGATATCATGCATTTTGTAAACGTCTTCCAATAAACAGTTTATATATTTTTTGCAGTGTGTGTAACATGGTCTCAACCTAGAATGATTGTAAATCTTATTTAGATATAAAAAATCCCAATATGTATTAACACTGAATATATGCAAACTAATTTGCATTCAATTGCACTAGCTTTCAGTGGAAAACGCTCTTGACATGAGTCAGGAAATCACAACACATGGAGGCACGCTTTGGCACGTTTTCCTCATCTAATCGGGACGCAGTTAACGTGGATGCTTAAGTTTATCCTTAATTTTATCTTACATTTATATTGTAATTATAAATATATTGTAATTATAAATATTTTTATATTTCCATTCAGAATAAAAATTTACGGAGAGCCACGTGTAACAAAATATCGCTTCCCATATCTCCATGAATAAGTTAGCAGTATTTCTTAAATAAGTACTATTTAACACGAATATTTATTACAATAAAAAATTCTTCTCATTCGCTATGAACGTCGATTTATATATTCATCCTATCACATTCATTTAAGATGTTTTTCCAACTTCTTATCAGTTTTTATTTCCCTGAATATCTTGTTTCCTGTCGGATTTAGACCAATCAATAATAATACATTTGAATGCAAAATTAAACAACTTTCTAATACACAGTAGCACAAAGAATATAACATACCATTAAAAAAAACGAAGTTGACCTTAAAATATTTTCTTACATTTTTTTAGACAACATTATGGAACATTTCTTAGAAAATCTACATTTTTTCTTAGAATTTTTCATATATATTAATTATGAAATATCGTAAGATTTCTAAGATTTTTTTGTATAATTTCTGATAAAATGTTATAAAATCTAAAAAATTAAAAAATATTTTTAAAAAATTATGGGATTCGAAATTTCAGAATATTTTAGAATTCACTTGTATGAAAAATTCTGAAAGAAGATATAAACTTTCCGAATATTTCTTAGTATTTTTGAAAAATGTTCCAATTCGTATAAAAATTATGATAAAAATTTTCACTAGGGGAATTGTTCGATGTTTAAAATTCATTTGACAACAACCATCATAAATCAATATAACATTAAAGTAATAAATAACATAAATCATTGAAGAGATAAAACTCACTTATTACAAAATAAATTCAGATAGGCCTTGTCCAATAATTCAGTATCTGTAAACTTAAACTATTTTTTTGTTTGTGAATGTGGATCATCTCAGAGATGAGTCTTTTTTATTTAAAATTCTCTCTTCATTAAATATTTTGATTCATAATTTAAAAGTTGAAGGTTAGCTATATTCTAAAAAATATTAAATTAATAAATATTTGGAAAAGTTAAATATATATATATATACACATACACAGTAAAGTTTATAAAGAACAAAGTATAGAAGAATAATAATAGAATGGCGGGTTCTAACTCATGGGCTAGAGAGGGGTGCGAGACGCATGGATACTCGTAGGCGTGGGGGAAGGGAGGAGGAAAGCATGGGAAGGTGCTATCGGTGTTTACGTAAACGTTGTAACGTCACGTATTATTGGAACCCTGTCGTCGCGATTGCCGTCGCTGTCGCCGCTGTCGCTGTTGTCGCGATCTGCCGCCTTCTGTAAGATGAAAAAAATAATATAAATTAAAAATATAATAACAATATTTTAAAAATAATAATGTATAACGTAAAATATATAAACATAAATATATAAGTATAAATATGTTACGTCTAGCGGATTCTCACAATCCTTTTTCTTTTCTCCTTTTTTCACGAAGAGTTATCAACACAGACATAAGACAGTTAAACAATAATAAAAATCTTTCTCACAAAAAATTAAAAAAGCAAAGACTCCAGTATTTCCTCGTTAACGTCAGCTAAGATAAAGTGGGAGTCGGTGAATGCGAGGGACTAATGCAAGGTCGATGACTCTCCTTGGACACTGCTATTAAGAAGATTAATGTCAGTGAAAACGCGAGGCTGACGTCTAAACATTTTTCTAACAGTGAAGTTGCGGACGATTCTCACGATGCCCGCGATAATATAAAAGTGACAGTGACGTCCAGAGGAAGTGTTTGGCGATCCTGTGACACTGCCTGTGCGGTCACTTTATCCACTACATATATTTCCCCATAATTTAAGAAGACAGCATTGTAAAAATAAGATTGATATTTGTTGTAAGATAGACTTCTTTCCTCTTTCATAATATACTCCAAATCTTGATCAATCCAGAAGCCAGAAAAGTGTCCCATCACTTAATTAGATCCTTACCAACCAAAGGAGAATCGGTATATAAACCACCGTTCCGCGACTCTCGGAGAGAACTCTTTCACTTTTCGTAGTATTCGTTTTGAATCTCTTAGAAATAAATAACAAAATTTTGATTAATCACTCTGGTTTTTAGTTCGCTTTAATTGTTTCGCTCTATAATCATTCAGTCATAGCAAAAAAAAAAAATATATATATATATACATACATACATCGAGTCAGTGTAATCGAACGAAAATCTACCAGACTATACCGCGAATCATCACCTTCGAGCCAACACCTTCAGCCCTGAGGAACTCGCAGGTTGTTGTTGCAAACAACAAGCCTTTTTTTTAATCACTTTTATCGCAATCGCCACAATACATACATACATACATACGTAGGGGAATTCTTTGTAGGTTGGATTCTTAGCATTTGCTCATAACTCAGATGAGAATCAATATATCATTGATATCAAGATATTGTCTAAAAGCTGAGGTTAATAGCTACATTGTGGACAAAAAAATCATTGGGTTTAATATTTTTTTTTATAACCAATTCAAAAAAAGGCTCAAAAACGACCTCAAATTTTTAATGTAGGGTGGACATTCCCAAAAAAACGCTAAAATTGCACAAAAACTCAAGTAAAAACACAATGTTTACAAAATTTATGAAATCTCTTCAATTTATTAATTGGTCTCAGTTGATTTGAACATAAAAAATGAAAATTTGAATGAAAATAGGCTTTGAAGAGGAAAAATTAATAAAAATTGGAATGAAATGACATCATATTGATATTAGTCCATATTGGAATCGCAATTTGGGCATGTGTAAACGCTATAACGTATATCGGCATAACTTTCAACAATTCATCAGATACTGCCAAAATATCAGGTACAGACTGTAAATTTGGCGACATATCGGAGCAAACTACTTCGGCTGATTTTGTATGCAGCTGCAGTGCTTGCTTCGATCTTTTGTTGATTATGATGTCTTTAATTGCATTGAACAAGGCATCATAATCGGTAATACCGTGTTCAGTTGATCTCTTTCTGCGACTTGTCATATTAAAAATGTGAAAAAAATCATAAAAATTTCACTAAAATACAAATCCTAACTTTGAACTCAATTTGGAAAAAAATCACCGAAAATTTCATTAAAATGCAATAAAAACATTTTTTATTTCACTTAATAAGAATTCCGAACATCAAAAAATCATAAACAATTGCGTCGTATCCTGAAAAATGAAAAAAATCCAACCTACAAAGAAAAAAAGTATCCAACCTACAAAATTGTTGACGTTTAGAATTGAAAAAAAAAATTCAGTTCATGATTTGTTCGGAATTCTCTTTACATTATGAAAATACATAAAAAATGGAGCACAGTACACATATTCACCTTAAATTTTCGATGAAAATTATTCAATTATAATTCAATTATTCATTTATAATCTTAGTAAAAAATGGGAATCTTAATTTTCACTTTTTTTTCGATGTTTTTTTCAATTTGTTTGGCACAGAAATCTGTGGCTCATCTTTTCGCTCCAAAATCACATAAAAAATAAAGTTTAGTATTTTAGAGACGATGACAGTCGGAGTTTTGATGTTTCCACTGCAAATTTTCGAAATGTCAAGGGGTGTCCAACCTATAAAGATGTCCAACTTACAAAGAACTCCCCTATATGATTCGTGATACGACAAAAAAAAAACAAGCACTGTTATTTATCTAAACGGAGTATGATCGCGCGTCGTATAGGATGAATGGATGGATGGATGGATGAATGAATGGGAAGTAAAAAAAGTATAGTATATATATATAATGATGTGAACCAAAAAATTTTTTTTTCATATGATATTACATCGTTTCTTTTTTGTACGTATTAAAAACTAAAGCCAAGCTTGCAATCGACGAGTTAATGTCCATTGAAGATGTCGCGTATAACGTCTTCGGATGCGATGTTGAACTTTATATTTGACATCGACTGTATCGACGAGTTGGTCTAATCGTTCGAACGTTACATCGATATATCTGTCAAATGCAAACATATGGCGTAGCGTCGTCATGCGCTCGGTTATGCGTACGGACGAAGAATCGAGACGAATGAGCATAGCATCGTTCAGCAAACTCTGACGATTAGTGATTCAACGCTTATAAAATTGTCTTTGTATTCGTTTCGAAGCATCTTATAAATATTATGCTCATAGAAGCTCTTCCATGTCAAGAGACAATGATAGTTCGCAATGATCTCCCACGGCGACGAGATCCCAGGACGATCTCCGTAACTCAGTGGACCAATGTTGATTCCATTTTCTAAAAATTTGTAGCCGTCAGATCGTAACGTCTGCTCAGTAAACGCATCGTGTGATGCTGTGTATTTACCAGGTGTATAAACTTAAATTCGCTGTTTTTTAATCAGAAAAACACATTTTTTTCTAGGAAGCTTTTCTAGGAAAAACAAATTTATTCAAAGTACTTGCCAATTATTCAAAGTACTCGCTAATTATACATTTTTTCCATTTTTCGGGCAATTTGTGTATACCACTTCAAAAAAAAGCCTCATCTTTCGAGGCATTCATCAAGCCATTTTCGGACGACTTCGTAAGAATAGAAGTGGCGCTCAGCGAGCGCGTAGCCCATCGACAAAAACAGGTGATAGTCAGAAGGTGCCAGATCTTGTAAGTGGGATGGGATAGCATTTCCCAGTTGAGTGTCTCCAAGTAGTTTTGGACCATGGTTGACGTGTGCGATGATGCGTTGTCGTGGAGGAAAATCAGCTTGTCATATCTTTTCCGATAATGCGGCCTTTTTTCACACAGAGCATGGTGCAATTTGATCCGTTGTTGATAGTAGTGGTAAGCATTAACAGTTTCACCAGGTTTTAACAGCTCATAGTAGATGACCTCCTGATCTCACCAAACGCACAGCATCGTCTTCCATCCGAAGCAATTTGGTTTTGAAGAAGATATTGATGGTTGGGCGAGATCAACCCAAGATTTCTTGCGTTTAGGATTCTGAAAATAGATCCATTTTTCATCGCCTGTCACAATCCAATGCAGGAACGACTATTTTTTTTGTCTGGCAAGCAGAATTTGGCATGTGTTTTGGCGTTGCTCCATCTGCCTATTCGTTCAGTTCATGTGACACCCATTTTCCAATCTTTCCCATAGCATGTAGCCGCATGGAAATGGCTGCTTAAGAAACACTCAATTGCTCGGCAAGCATTTTTTGCGATTGGATATTGTCCTCGTCCAAAAGAGCCTGCAATTGACAGTCCTCAACCTACTGGCCGATTTTCACGCTTCTTGTCACTCAGGTCAAAATTGTTGTCATTGAACCGATGAAACCAATATCTGTACGTTGTTTCCAATAAAGCATTGTCGTCATAGGCCTCCACAAGCATTCGATGCGATTCGGCAGCCGATTTCTTCAAATTGAAACAGAAAAGCAAAATTTCCCCCATATGCTTTTTTTTTAGCAAGAAACAAGACATGATTACAAAAGAAAAAATGTATATTGTGAATATGAAATTGCTGATGATGTGCACTGGTTAATGTTGATAAATGTCAAACACATAAAAAAAAGTATGTTGTGTGCCAGGGTAGCTTTGTACGCTCACTAATGCCACCTATGAGCAAACAGCGGATTTAAGCTTATACTTCTGGTACATGCATTCTCATTTACCATCCAGAAACAAGTTCCACAGCCATTCATTTGTTTCTCGCGTCCCTTAACATACACGATAGCATCACAGTATATAAAGTAGCACAACTCTCTATCGGCACCTTTGATGTTAGTGTTTCCCAAAATGGAGTGCACACGCGCGAAATAAGTAAGTTTCCTAGTAGCGTCATCTGAATTTCTTTCTCAATTGTTCTTTATTTTTCCTCTTTCTCTCTCTCTCTCTCTCTCTCTCTCTCTCTCCCTCTCTCCCTCTCTCTCTCTCTCTCTCTCTCTTTCTCTCTCTCTAGATCATTTATACATAAAAAAAAAATATATATATATATATATATGTACAATTTTGTTTCCGCCGTTTTTTTTCCGAAATTCGAGGCTTTATTATAAAAAACTGGTTATACATTTATGATTTAAAGTATTATCCATCGCTGGCCACTACTTTCTCCCATCTTTCGGGTAGCGTACGAATCTCGCGTCGAAAAAACTGGTCATCTTTTGAGGCTATCCACGAATCGATCCAATTTTTTACTTCTTTATAAGACCGAAAGTGCTGGTCAGCCAGGCCGTGTGCCATTGATCGAAACAAGTGATAGTCAGAGGGAGCAACGTCTGGAGAATATGGCGGGTGGGGTAGGACTTCCCATTTCAACGTTTCCAAGTATGTCTTGACCTCTTTCGCAACATGGGGTCGAACATTGTCATGTTACAGAATCACTTTATCGTGTCTCTCGTTGTATTGCGGCCATTTGTTTAATGCTCGGCTCAAACGCATCAATTGCATTCGATACCGATCGCCTGTGATTGTTTCAGTCGGTTTTAACAGTTCATAATACACTACACCGAGTTGGTCCCACCAAATACAGAGCATGACTTTGGAGCCGTGAATATTCGGTTTGGCCGTCGACGTGGAAGCATGGCCAGGAACTCCCCATGATTTTCTGCGCTTGGGATTATCGTAATGAACCCATTTTTCGTCCCCAGTCACAATGCGATGCAAAAATCCCTTCCGTCTTTGCCTTTCAAGCAGCTGTTCACAAGCAAACAAACGCCGTTCAACATCTCTCGGCTTCAATTCGTACGGCACCCAATTTCCTTGCTTCTAAAATTTTTCCCATGGGTTTGAGGCGTTTTGAAGTAGCTTGTTGAGTCACTCCCAATGATCGTGCCAATTCTTCTTGATTTTGATACGAGTCTTGCTCTTGTAATGCTTCCAATTCTGCATCTTCGAAAACCTTCTCTCTTCCATCGCTATGCGGTTTTAAAAATCACCGTTCTTGAAGCGTTGAAACCTCACGACACGTTCTTTCATTAATAGCGACCATAAGTATTTGAGAGCATTCGATGAGCCTCAGCCGCAGATTTCTTCATATTGAAGCAAAAAATTAAAACTTCCCGCAAATGACGAGAATTTGGCTCGTAAACTGATATTTTCAATCGAGAATAACTTTATGATGCAGACACAAATCGATTAATGTTTCTATGGGGTTATGTTGACAGATGCCCAAGTTTATTGTATGACGTCTATGATCTATTTATTTCGACCATCACTTACCGCTAAAGCCATCTATAGGAAAACGGCGGAAGCAAAGTTGTACACCTAATTATATATATATATATATATATAAATTCTAAATGTAATAAAACTAAAAAGAATAGTATTATAATTGTGACGTATTAAAGAAAGAAATAGAATTATAATTGTAACGTATTGCCAAACAATAATAAGAACATATAAAATAATATAAAAAGTTGTATGATACAAATATTATACTGTAAAAATATTTTAATTAATGACTGCAGTATATGATGCTTGTTTTCCTGCTAGATCGCTTGCGTTTTAGTAAATTATTAGGACTGCATTACATAGAACGCAGATTTCTAGCTAAAACGAAAGTAATTCAACAATTATACATATCATTCAATATTTAAACGAAACCGGCGAAATTGGTGTGTTGCAGGTGTGTGTGTGTGTGTGTGTTTGTGTGTGTGTGTGTGTGTGTGTGCGCGCGCGCGTGCGCGTGCGTGCGTGTGATTTCAGTTAATGGTTCACCCCTCATTGTATTGTTGTCTTATTTCCGATTTTGTTGTTAGTGGGCTTTGTAACAGCAATTTTACTGATGTTTAATCATTTGAAAGCTACTAATGTTCTAATGACTATTGTATTTTATTTTATGTTATGCTACTACAGTTTATTGTATCATATTTTATATCTGTTATTCTGTTGTTACGTCCAGCGAACTCCCACTTTTTTCTTTCATGGATATCTGGAATTTGTTAAAATAAAAAAATAGCTGCGAATAACTCGCAAGTTAAGCATTATAGCCTAGAGAAGACTAAAAATTTTCTTTTCCCACACTAAAAATTAAAACGAAGAATCCAGCATTTCCTCGTAAATGTCGTTCTGAAATAAATTAAAAATCGGTGCACGTGCACAAACACGGGACCAAAAAGATATCAAGTTTGTATCCCTTAGACTAAAATTCTGCGGCTAAAATAATAATAAATATATCATTGAAAGCGTAAGACCGGCGCCAAGATACTTTTCAACAGTCAAGTCGCGATTCTCACAAAATCTAAGCGACACGCGATGCTCAGAGGTAGATTCTAGATTCTATCGTGTTGACGCTGCATTTTCCTATAAATTTTAAGGTCATAAAATTTAGGAGAACTACAGAACACACTACTCCGTTCAACATCCTTTTCTCCTCCAAGATCTTGACCAATCCGAGAGCAAAGAAAAATCCTACTTTTAGTTAACGAAACCTATTCCATCAATCCAAATTGGAATAATTAGAAGTGATTAATAAAAACCGCGGTTCCGCGGGCCTCAGTGTGATTTTTCTCTCTGAGTTTGGGGAAGCTATAGTTGTCGGGACCTTTGAAAAAGGCTTTTATCCGATTCTCGAAGCCCTTTTTCTCCAATAGAATCAGTGTAAAACTGTATTATCAATTAAAGATCAATAGCACTGTTTGATCGGGGAATTTGACGAAAGGACTTGACGCCCAGCATCCCACAGTCGACGGCATACCACCTTCTTATAGATCACATTATTCATCGTTATCGCCAAGTAGTAAGTTTTGATTTCGCTGTATTTCGCAATATACCGAGTGGTCCCTCTTTAAAGACGATCAAATTTTTAGTGCGTTCATGCAGATCTTCCGCCCCTCATCACCGTCATCTAGCGGGAACTAACAATGCGCGCTGACTCACCGTCCGTGTCCGCTCTAACTTCGCGCTAAACTTTAGAGAACAATCTCCGTTAATTCAGGCATCGGCCCAAGAACAGACTCTGATTCAGCCTCCAACCTCGACTCTATCACCGCTATTAGAGATTTCTTACTCCCCTGTCTCTGATTTGTCCTCAGACTTTTTCGACGACCTCTTTCTGTCGAGTTCTCCCTCTGTTTCACATCCGATGACACCACCTTCGATTCAGGAATTTCCCGTCTCGCATACTATCCCCTCAATTCTTCTTGTTCAATCTGACGCTTACTCTCCTGCTGGTCATCTTTCTCTCCTCTTCGATAACGCCCATCAGTTGTTGGAATACATGTCTTATTTTATTCCTTCCACTAATGACCGAGTAATAGTCAGCATCACAAGATCCACTTACTTATTTTCAGTCCCTATACCATCCCTCATTCCCATCGAAGAAAGAGGAAATTCTTTCCAACCATATGAGGTTTCACAATTTTAATTTTCTCTTCCTTTCAAACTCTCCTCAAATAACGTCCATATCACTCAACGCTCTTTCCACTCACATATACATAAATGGGTACGACCATATACTTCAGAATAAAGAACCGAAGACTTGTATCTTTACACTTAAGAAAAATGTATTACTAAATATTTCTTTTATTATATTACTATTAAACTAAACTTGTTTGTTAATTTGAAAATCTCTTCTTGAATTTATTGTAAACTCTCCCGCGGTTACACTTCGTTCTCTCCCCGGTCACTTAGATTAAGTTCCATGATCGAAAGCCAGAGCACACGAACGTACAAGCATATCTGGCGTTAAAGTGCGCCCTCCCGGCACACTGACCCAGTTTAAATTTAAACCTATAAATTTAAAAGTCCGACTCATGTGTCCGTTTAGCGGAGCACGAAGGGAAAATTCATTTTGGACAACATAAAATCAGGTTGCGCTACTGTATATACTATGATACATCATCTTCAAATACAACCACAATCGTAATCAGACATTTCGCCTTGTTGTATCATCTCGTCCTCCCAATCCATGGTGAACTTAACCAGGAAGTGTAAAACTTATGGGATCTTGTCAAAAATTTCCATGGCACGAGATTCGTAAAAATGTAGTGCGTGAGAACAATCCTGTTTCAGCACCGCTTCTGTCAGATGACATTGTTACATAGTTTTTGAGCGTGCTAGTTATGCCCACATTTTTGTTAATCTCCACACCGTTGAGTTCATATTGAATTTCATCGAATATGAATGCGACGCAATTATTTCCCAATGTCATGTTACCCTGGACCCTTTGTTCTTTGACAATTTTCCCTCGACGTATAGAAAGCTTTCGGTAGTATACAGATCCTCTTGCTGTATGAGTATTATCTCGTCGCTGTATCTGAACGTTGTGTTGGCGAACGAGTTGTATGTATGAGTTTCAATCTTGACGATGCGATCATCGAAGATCGTCTTTAATGTTTAGGATATCAGTTATCTCAAATGTTGCGTATCGAAAATCTCAAAGACTTTAAAAATGTAATGTTCGACTCTGAGCTTCTTCTTTCTGATGCAGCTTGATGAGCAAATGTTATCGAGCTGTGACGTTGGTTTTGTAAAAAATGCGTTACCTCTCTGTATGCGCTCTATTCCATTTAGCACGAGCATCTCGCGCTTGCTTTACTACTGTCGCCGTCGTACGCAATCTAATGGTGATCTCTTCTCCTCGAAAATCGAGTTGTCTGATCGACGCATATCATTAGATTCGTAATATTCCGTGCGATGATCGGCAGGTAAATAATCTGCGCTAAGTAAGTAAATAATCTGCCTCTTTGATATCTTATATCCTGGCAGCACGCTTAGAAAATTCGTATATCATGTGCGCATTTTTACCGTTGCTGTACGCGCCCGAGACCATGTTACACTTTACGCGAATAACATTTATGTTCATCATGTTGATCGACACGTCCAATTCGTGTCATCGTAGCAACGCTTCGACGAGAATCCCAACAGCGATCCAATGCTGTTGGGCTTGCCAAAATTTATTCTGTATGCACATCTAATCTCGCATCTCATCGTATTGTTTGCGTGGAGCGTAATCGGGTATTCTCCTCTCTTCTTATCATCGTCATCAATGTCATTGTTATTGTCACGCACTACGTCAACGGTTTCAAGCGTGCCGCGGACGTTTTTATATTTAAAATCGCGTTTCAAAAATTCATTTATGTCTTCGTACGAACCCTCGGGAATTATAATTTTCGCGTCTTTGGCAAAATAAAATTTGTTATTCGATTCATTCACGTTCAGTGATAAGTTTCAAAAATCGCCAGACCGAGTTCGTCGTCACTCAAATCTATGACGGGAAAGTCGCTGCAAGGACGGTGCTCTTCCCGTTCATGTCAGCGACATGACGGAAAAAGCGTTCGACTAATACTAAGATTTTACAGCGTCTCATCGAGCTTTTTAAATTCATGTGCGTCTACCGTTTTTTGTAGAAACCGCAGACACATCTGTCCGCAGAAGCTCTGATCGTACGTCTGATAGGACATGAGATTGTACTCTATCATCGTAGCACCGTTCCCGAAATATTGCACCAGTTCCTTGGGCGGTCGAAGATTATCGAAACTGTCAAAGTATACGACGTGATTGTTCCTCTTCGCGTACGTTACCCAGTGAGTACCGGGCCCCATCACATAGTCCAGATTCACGACACCGTTTTCGTTTCGGCGCACACCGCTCGGTAACATGTTTCGAATGAAAACGCTCGTTCAATTGCACATTGATAGTTGTGCCAAACGGCATTTTTATCGTTTTTTTGGTGATTTTTTTTCTTTGCAATTATGTCCTGTCCGCGTTTGTACGGGTCGAGATACAGTCCGCGCTCGTATTTGTACGGAGCGAGATATAGTCCGTGGCACTGTTCCATCGTTGCAGCTCTTCGAGCTGACGTCGTGCAGCTTTGCTGTCGTTTATCGCTTTCGCCACGCTGGCTGCTCCGCCGATCAAAGATCCGAACGCGCCTAATATTAGCAGAAATGATAACGCATTGCCTTGTTCCACCGTCGAAAATATCCGCTTTTTCGTCGCCTTTTTCCTCGTCGTCTTCTTCTTCGGTTTCATGCCGATCTTGGTCTTGGCTTTCATCGCTGCTCAGACGGCAGCAGCTCTCGCTCTCAGAGCAGAATCATTCACGGTAATGCGCCTTCTTCGTTTCCGCGCCTTCTCAGCTGATACTTCGTTCGCCGCGTGTCTATCAGTGAGATCGTTGCTTTAAGAATACGCAATGTCGTGTCTATCAGATTTATGCCCGCGTCACTTTTGACTAATCACTTCATAAGCCGAGTGCCCAGGCCGCAAAACTGGTAATCCGGAATATGTAACTCGAAAGGAAGCGCGTTTATCGCTCGATTCAGCAGAAGTTGAAGTCGCCGTGTGACTTCAACATTTGTTGCAGTCTTTTATCTTAATTGCAGGACCGACGACAGGACCACCATGTGCATCCGCTGCCATGGTTGATTTAGTCGAGACAGCTCGTCGCAGCGACAATAGGTTCGAATGTCCGAATCTGCATTCACGTGTTCCGAAAGTCCCAGACGTATTCGATGTACACGTGTAAGAATACGATCTTCGGTATATTGCAACTCGGCACTCAAGTCTCGAATATCGGAAGGATGACACAATGCGAGATACATTTTGCTACTGCGCGATGTTCGCGGGTTCGCGCCTTTAAATAGTTTAGTCGTTCGAATCGTAGTGTGAGCATGAAATTCGTGCTGCAACCGCAGACGCGTCATGAACTGCGAAATCGCGAATGATGGAAGACAGCGCGGAGAAGCATAAGCAAGTGAAATGCTGCCGAGTACTATACACGCATTCATCATTTACGGCCCTTCGAATTGCGATAAAACCAACGTTCTAAGCTTGTTCGAAAGTCCGAACGGCGTACAATTCAAGAACGTGTACTTCTTCAAAATCGTTGCAATAGTCAAAATATCGATATCTCGAAAATTTGTTTATGTCTATCAATGAAATGGGCTGCTTACATTCTTTAACAACATCGACGTTATTCCATCAAGCGAGACATGTCCAAATTCTATTTTTATCTTTATCACGTGACATGCGGCAAGCAGGATGCGGTGAGAGAATACTTTTCGAAGGGCTGCCATGCAAACGTTAACTGCTTCTATCTCTGTCAGATGTATGCGAGAACCTAAACATCTGATATGTGACAACACGGACCTGCAGATCCTGTTCAAACAGGATCCAACTTGGAAGGATACCAACTTGAAACATGTTTACAATGATCACGTGAATTTCGACATGTCGTACGACGAATTTTGCGCATTTTGCTACGATTGTTGGCAACAAAAATATGAATTCGTAATGATAAACAAAGACAGAGCGCTCACAAATGAACGATATAGAAATGGATTTAACGAGTTTACGATATCATAATGTAGCTAGTCGTTGTCAATACTTAGCCAGAAACGAACATGTCAGATGTGCGCGAGCGTGAAAAAATCGCGAGAGAAATCGAGAAGACGAGCGAGCCGATCCGTAAGAAATATCGTGCTCTGAAGACTAGTAGAATCGAGGAAAGCATCGCATTGGACAGACATTTTAAATCTCTCATCGAGCCGCTGCAGCTTTTCGTCGACAGCGGTATGCGCGCGACAAAGAGAGAGTCGCGCGACAAAGATGCAGCATCTGCTCCTAAATGTGAGAAGAAGGAGAAGGAGGAAGAAAAGAGAGAAGAAGCGAGCGAAACGTTCGAGCATTTCGTGACTCCGCGTATATCCATCGATCGCACGATTGTGTACAATCGGTAACCTCTACTCCACGTATGACAATTGTATCGATGATAGTGTTGTTGAAATTTTCGAAACGATGGACGAGTCGCTAACGAAGGTCAAAATCAGTTGCAAACGTCGGAAGGCGTTGCAAACTTGGGCCCGTTGGATATGTCGATGCTGTCCTGAGAGAGCACAAGATAAACAGAAGAGCGGTATAGATTATGTGTACGGCGTTTACTTACACAAGGATTGATGTTTGATAATAAACGTTTTCGACGTGGATGATGCGGACAACATAATTATTGACGATACACTCGGTCTTTACGAATTAATTTTCAAGAAAATTCCTGGCGATCTCCTTTATACGAAAGACAATATGAACAAGTAAAAGAGCATGTTGCGATGAACACGCATAAACACAAGCATCATTTGCAGGGCCGATTATTGAGCAACAAGTAATACAAGCAGTGATGCCAGATATGCTCCGCACTCGCGTAGTCTAAAGTGTAGAGTATCTAATCTGTTTAAAATTCGTGGCATCATTAATCGCCCCAAAGAGAAATAGAACTAAAGATAAATAGAAAATAAATATATAAAAATTAGATATATCTCTTAGCAGTAATATTAATTGTGTGGATAAATTATGATGAGGGTAAACGGTGATAATAATTTTACAGATAAAATATATTTCTTCTAGGTAAAAAAATAAATTATTTATTCGGCAGGAAACTATGAATACCAAGATTCCTTGCAAGAGTAAGGAAAACCTGCTAAAAATCTTATCAGTATTCATCAAACATTATTATACAAAAAATAAAATTTATGTAAAATACATTTAAATTACATTTTATTTGTAACAAAAATAAAATATATATAAAATGTACAATATAAAACGAAACTAATACGTATAATCTATTTATAATTGGAAAGCTATATAAAATAAAATCAATATTATTAATTATTTAACAAATTAAAGCTATCTCGATAACTAATAATATTAAATAAGTTTTATTCTTTTAATTTATAAATTAAAATTAAAATTTAGGACGATTACTTCATGTTAAATCTAGAAATAAAAACTTTAATAAATAATTAATATTATATAAAATAATATTATTTACTAAACAGAAGCCTTATAGAACGCATTAATGATCATTAGTGTCTTTTTAACGCGTTGTATATAAGTTCGCAGAATTATGCAATTCTAATACCGTGAATCAATCTCAAAATTTACACAATTAATTATTTGTTTGAAAAGATGATCTTGTTACGCAAATAGTCGAAAATGTATCATTTCCCAATTTATTTCTTTTTTCATTTTTTATATTTACTACAAAGGAAAATATTCGCTCTGCTTCGGATGTGCTTTGAATGTGGGAAAGAAAGAATTGCTTCTACTAATTTTTCTAAATTTGGAAAAGATTTATTATCGTTACTGTTTTCGCATTCTAATATTTTAATCCATATTTCTTCAATATTTAAAGATGTTAAACTTTTTTTTCTTTTTCTGTAAAACTAAAACTCGCTATTCGCTAATTGCGTTATGTCAATATTACCTATGCAAGCAACGATACTAAGCTCTTTGAAAGTGGTTCTAGCCTTAGAAGAAAAAGCAACTTTAAGATCCAAAAAATTGTTCGAAAAATGTGTCATTGTAAGGCAAACGCAATTTAATTATCTCGCGAACTGCCGTTTTGTAAAATTCTAAACAATTTTATCGATTTTTTTCTATTGTGCGTTCCTAAGGCTTCTTTAATAAAAATGTTTCACATTCCGGTCTTAAATAAATGTCATGCAAAGTTTTTAATTGTTCATCAGAATCTCTAAAAGAGAAATTTGTTCTACAGATTCAAAAGTCATAAAATTGTCTACAATATCTGATATTAATTGTCGACAATTAATTGCTTTATGAATTAAAATCTTATGTGATTAAAAAAGTGCATTAAAAGAATTGAAAAAATTTAATACATATTTTAAAAACAAAAGATAAGCTTTATTATTATTATTATGTAATTGATTTAAAATAATTTCTGTTGATTCTAATTTATCCTCTGATATTATTAATATGAAGTAATGTTTTAAAGATTCCCAATTATCCAAAAGTCTGACAATATTGTAAAACAAGCCATCTAGTTTTTGTTAATTTCAACATATTATTTTGTTCTATTTAAAAAAAATCTTGAAATTCGCATAAAATTGTTTTGCACTGTCGAACACATGTATAGTAATGCCTCTAATTAAACTTTTGCAAGAACGCGGTAATCACTAGCTTTACTAGGTACAAGCGCGGCGAAATGGCAAATACAATTTAATTGCGGAATAACTTTTAAATATGTCAAAAAAGAATTTTTATTTATTTTATTTTATTCCAATCATGATGGATGCATTGTCATTTGCCATTCCAACAAGATTTTGTAAAAGAATTTGATAATCTAACAAGTATTTTTTAAAAAGTTTATATAAATTATCTGCGGAACAATTTGTAGCATCGAGAGATAATAACGCTAATAATTGAGTTACAACTTTTTTATTTACTGGTGAAATTTTTATTTACTGGTGTATTTTACGAGAATAAAAGTTTTGTGTCACTTATATCGGTCCTTTCATCTATTAAAACTGAAAATTTAGATGTTGTAAATTTTGGACAATTTTTTTTACTTCTCGTTGCGCAATAACATATTTTATTATTTGTGCGCATTTAATCCATGACAGTGTAACATCTTGTACAGCTTTGGAACGTGCACATATATTTTTCAATAACGGTATCAGATGATCTACTGTACAAAAAGCGATTGGTATTATGAGTTGCTCAAACCGAACGAGACCATTACTGGGACTCCCTACCGAACAATTGATGAGATTGAGCCGAGCATTCAAGGAAGAACGCACCCTCTACTACTCTAGGCATGACAAAATTATTCTCCTGCATGATAATGCTCGATCACATGTTACGGCGCCGGTCAAAACCTAGAAACACTCAAATGGGAAGTTCTATCCACCCGCTGTATTCTCCAGACATTGCTCCTTCCGACTATCACTTGTTCCAATCGATGGCTTGTCTGAGCAGCACTTCACATCATAAGAAGATACCAAAAATTGTATCGATAATTGGATAGCCTTAAAAGATGAAGCGTTCTTCCGATGCAATCCACATGCTACCAGAAAGATGAGAAAAAATAGTGGCTAGCGATGGCCATTACTTTGAATAAAACATTATGTACCGTTCTTTCACAATAAATACTTAATTTTTGATAAAGAACGGCGGAAACTTATTTGTACTTCCAATATATATTACAAAGGTAAATCCAATATTCCGATGGTAACGTATTCATCAAGTCCGGTACGATGTACCGTTTGCCGTATGGACTCAGAGCGATTTTCGATTCAAATATATCTCGTGTATACTTCGTGTAATGTAAATCGTATACACGATTGACGGCGAGTCATTTTGATTTCTTCGTTCAAATACGTAATCATCGAACGTTATCGTTCGCGCTACGATGTTATACCTTTTGCTTTTTGCCATCTACTCTCACCGCCTATATCTTTGCTCTGAGTCCGATCGAATTCGGTCATCATTGTTCTCGTCCTTCGTCAAGCCTGGTACTTTTTTTGTTCGCGAGAGGCATACCGTACGCGTTGTCCGCCGGATAATCGCTTGTGTCGAATCTAGTGATATCGCATTTCATAGTCTCGTAAGCATCGTCACTTTCTATGTAATAAACTGTCTGTGTCGGTGTACATCTTATATTTGTCACGATACATTGATGACATGTATTCGTGGTGAAATTCGTACAAGCCGACTTTCAATATGTCGAGTATGCACATAAACGTAAATCGACTTGTTGAACTTCACCTCGAGTTTGCACAATTCGACGCGATCAAATTTTCCGCAAAGACGCTGCTGCTGTGAAAATTCGGTTTCGCGATCATTGCCTCCGCGCCGTATCGTCCGTCCAGTTTGTTATTAATTTTACATCTACGTGATCGCACATTCTCCATAGTTTTGCCAAATACTACGTTGTTCATTAGTTTATACAAATTTTTTACGAAATCATTTTTCGCACGCGCTCTAAATTTTGTATTTAATTCAATGTAATCGCGGAGCCATGGAGATTGCGCAAATTGTAACACCTGGTGGATCTTTGTTACGCAGAGACCGTGATGTGTTCAGCTTGCTGCAGGTTATGGTAGTGGATAACGTAACGCTGCTTATCGTACAACGTCTCTAGAAGTTTATCTTCGCGCTTGCTGGGTGGCTTATCGCATGTTGGGCAGAAAGATATATGTGTCATAGATGCTGTTGAGATTGACCTCAAGAATATAACCGATGGATGAATCCAAAGCGATCGCGTTCACATCAAAGTTCGCAGAGTCTTCGATCCATCGAAATTCGGCATATGGCCGGTAATGGTTGACACATTGTCCATCCGTATAGATTATTCACATCGTAGTATATAAGATACGACGATGGTTTCGATGAGTCGTACGAACATGTATTTATTATTAGCTTGCGTGTATTTGCCGGAACATTGATTGAGGCCATCGCATATACCACGCTCGATGATCATGACCACATCAATATTGGTGAACAACTCAAATCTTACGCGCGAATGTTTCCCACGTAAAATCTGGCGGTGTATAATAATGCGCGGAATCGAGACCACAACTCGCGATGCAACTATTGCGGAAATTTTCGAAAATGTCGGCTAATAACAGGACATCCGTTTTCAAGTACAGATCATTGTACTCGCGTTCGGATGAAGAATCACTGCCATTCGTAATTTTCGAATGTAATCGCTTTCGGATACGGTATCGCCTGTCAACAAACTGAAAAATAATTCGCGCGATAGTAAGCTCGTGTCCTGCAATTTTTCAACATAGTCAATGTACTCGTATGGAAAGACACTTTTTCGTATGTAAAGATCGAAATCCTCCACGCTGAGCAAAATTCGGAACATACAATTTTTAATGTGTCTCTGCTTAGAAAAGATGCCAAGGCTTGTACTGAAATTTGAAAGAATTAATAAAAACGTAATTCTACGCAATTTTTCTAAAAATTCTTTTCATTTTTGTCTTTGATGCTATTGACGTGTTTAGTGAACGAAATATATTTTTCCTTTGTTATCGGTAGTACATCTACATATCCATCATATGCGGTAGCAATTTTTTTATAAAGTGCGCATGAGAGACGTACCGTATAAATTGTGATAAATTGTGAAATATGATTCAATATATAATAAATTTTTATAATTTAAGTTATAATTCTAATGCGCTGGACCGCAGTATCTACCAGTCAGATGACAATGATCGCGGACCCGCGTATCGTCCAGACCGACGCGAACGATTTCTCAGATGTGACATCGTATCGCGCTACGGTACGCCTCCCATTGCTGTTTAGACAATGTTTCCATGAGCACGTTGGCGGATACGAGATTTTTCACGCAATGCGCCAAGTTTTCAAGTTGCCGCGAACCACGCTACAATCTTCATCGCAATGGAAATGATACGACAATAACGTGTTATTATACGCGTATTGCGTAATAGCCTACGCTAAACGCTTCATGCCGCTGATATGTGTACGATGAATAGTGTCTTTTTTGTTGGATTCTGATTTATGTAAGACGCACTCCTGGTCGGCGTAGACGATGAACGGCACTCGTTCCTGATTGTTATAAAAAGTCTTTCAATAAGGACGCTCGATTTTTAAATGTAAATAAAATAAGTTGTGTGCGAAATATTCACTCAATTTTTTTAATTTGAAAGAAT
This sequence comes from Atta colombica, assembly GCF_001594045.1. NCBI lineage: Eukaryota > Metazoa > Arthropoda > Insecta > Hymenoptera > Formicidae > Atta > Atta colombica. The sequence continues at coordinate 765,734 of NW_017259577.1, read as the reverse complement.
ATTTTATGGCATTAAGTATGGAATATAACGTCGCTCAAATGTCCGCCGCGGCTTCGCTTGGTGACAGGTATTCGGACGATCCAATTTTCGATGACTTTCTCGCATAAATCTGGCTAAATTTGCTGGATGGCGTTTGTTATGTTGACTTTGAGAGCATCAATTGTTTGAGGTTTATTCGTATAGATCTGCGATTTAAGATAGTCCCAAAGAAAGAAGTCTAAAGGCATTAAATCGCACGATCTCGATGGTCAGTTCACGTCGCCGCCACGCGAGATAACTATGCCCTCAAATCGCTCGTGCAGAATGTCCATCGTGGCATGCGGTGTGTGGCACGTAGCGTCATCCTGTTGGAACCACATATTATCGGTATCCATATCATCCATTTTAAGCCATAAGAAGTTGCGTATCATCGATCTATAGCGCTCGCCATTGACGGTTATGGCAATGCTTGCTTCGTTTTGGAAGAAGTATGGACCGATGATTCCGCCAGACTACAATCCGCACCAAACAGTGCTTTCTCGGGATGCATTTGGAGCTGGTGTATCTCGCGTGGATTGGTATCCCAAATTCGACAATTTTGCTTGTTCACATATCCATTCATCCAAAAATGAGCCTCATTGTTAAAGATGATTTGTTTTGCGAAATTTGGGTTAACTTCCAACTGCTCCAGAACCCAATCAGCGAACACACGGCGTTGTCTATGTTTATTTTAAGTTTACCTTAAGTTCCTGGATCAGTTGAATTTTATAGGGGTGCAGACCCAAGTCCCGAAAAACGCAAAATTCGGCAAGTTGAAGTCGCAGAAGGCCAAGTTCTTGTGAACGACGAGAAATTGACCGCCTCGGGTTTTCCCGTACACTCTCACGAACAGCAGCGATGTTTTCAGCAGACCTTGCGTTTCGGCGACGTACTGTTGGCTGATTATTTATCGAATCGATATTGACTCGAATTTGGTCACCAAACGTTGCTTAGTTGACTCGGCAGGATGGTTGTGGCGAGGCTAAAAATCACGTAATGCCTGGAACGTTTCTCGAACGGAGCACTGATTTTGATAATAAAATTTTATTTGTATACGTTGCTCAATACTACTGACCTTCCTTGGTGATTTGCCATACACTACTAAATAATTCACAACAAATTTGACAGATGTTACTTTAATATGGCTACTATGATCTAATAAATTTCGAGCGTCCCTATTGAAAGTCCCTATAGTTATCGAATTCGAGCCTGTCGTCTTCGCTTGGCAGTCGGATGGCGCAATCGATCATCTTACCACAGTCTTCGCTGTGGATCTCCAACTTTGCGTTCGAACTGAAATAATGAAGGCACTGTAAATAATAAAGAAATCATTTTTTCGCTATTTCTTTTTACTGTTATTTATTGGCTTTTTTTATTGTATCGATCGCAGAAAAACTTTTTGTTCTTTTTCCCACTAATCTGCGAACTCATGAGACGAGATAGATTTTTTATCCATGCAAAATGCCCGACACTGTCGTCGCATGGATCTTGCATGTATAACACGTTGATGTGCTTCTTCTTCTTCTTGTCATCAGTGAGCCATAGAGGAAGGACTTGTTTATTCTCGATGCTATACATGTAATCGACATATCGTTTAACCGTTTAAATTTTTGAATGTCTTTAAAATCATTGGAAACACAATGTTCATGAGATTTAACATTGTCGTAATGACTCTCGCTCCGTATACTCTCCGTCCGTCATATGAACACTGATCATCGTTCGTTTCATCGCTATTTCCCATGGCATTTTGATGTGACATCCCGCGCGCAGGGGATTTAGTTTATACACGTTAACAGTCAAATTGAGGATTCGACAACGCCCATCCTGTCGCGCTTCTGGAACTCTTTGAGTGATGCTAGGATAGGCTAGATGACGTGTCGATCGTATCACACGCGCATATCAGTGCATCTATATATCTTGCTGTTCTTTATAATTACTCTTATTAGCACATTTATTCTTCGCGAACTCGCCGTTCAACGCGGTGTTCACTTTTACACTACCATGTCTTTTTACAGCGTCTCGCACTCGCTCAAGCACTACACTACCAGTGTTTTCTAAAAATCGTTGCGGCTCGATGTAATCCATCGCATCGGTGCGAATCAAAACGCGATTCTTGTACGCGGCGCCCATCTCTCGACAGATCTTTCGTTGCCACTCGCGTACTCGCCATTTGCGTACTCGCTACTCGCGTACTCGCCACCAACGTGCGAACCGTGCTCCAATTGCGACTTTGCACCTGCGCGATCCTCACTACCGCGGATTGTCTGTGCCCAACAACGAGGCATGGACGCTTGGCATAACAAAGTTCTTCGAGCTGCTCGATGCATTCGCATCGTTGCAGCCACGCAAAACATTCCACCAGAATAGTGATCTGGTCCCACTGTTCCAAGTTCGCGTTCTACTCGCTCGTTTTCCATCGTCTTTTCACTGTCTTTAGATCGCACTCTTCCACGGAGCACTTGCACCTGATTCGTTGACACGCGTTGTATCACCGCGATATATCTACGAGGGTCATTCAAATATAAATTTTTTTTTATAGATTTATTGATAATAGATAAATTATAAAAGCGGTATATTATTTTTCTACATAGTTCCACGGAAATGCATTTTCTCCACCGGATAGCTTCTTGATTCCCTCATCAAAAAAAGAAGAAGCTCCAAGTCAATTGCGCATGTATTCCTCAACCGTTGCGTCGTCGTTAAATCTTTTCCCTCCTAAAGCCTCTTTCAGGGGTCCGAACATGAAAGTCTCATAGAGTTAAATCAGGATTATAAGGAGGGTGTTCAAGAGATATCCAATACATTTCTCCGAGTTTAGGCTAGGTGAGTTAAGGCTGCTGTATGCGGCCGTGCGTTCATGGAAAAACAGAACGTCGCGAATAGGTTGCTGGCGTCGTTTGTTATGATAAACAGTTCTCACGTTGTTCAGCAATTCTCAGTAATATGCTGCATTCACCGTTCCTCAGAAATTCTCGTGAAGAAAATCAATAAGCATTCGGGCATTGCCCGAATGTTCTCATCAGTGATACTCGATCGCGGATGACGTTTGTGACTTTTGTTTTCCATAACATTATGATCACTGCGAAATTTTTTTATCTAATCAAACACTTCTTGCCAGGGTACCATTTCCAAACTGTGCTTGGAGTCTGATCAAAATTTTAGTTGATTTAATGCTTTTGTTGTTGAGAAATTTGATAATGCTTTGCGCAACAGTCGTAGGTACCTCTTGTTCGATCATGATGCTACTGACGAGGGAATAGCAACTAAAGAATGTTGCGGGGGGGGACAGTCCCCTCCAAATATCTCTATCTAACTGCCTGGATTGCCCCGACCTACTTGCGGCTCTTTCTGAGTCCGTAGATAAAAAATCCGATTTATGTTTTAATGACCCTCGTAGAATGTCATAACATTTTAACATCTTGTCATTATGTTTATTTACGAAAGTGCACTGTTCACATTCAATGCATTGATCATCGCATTTATCGAAAAATAGTTTTAGCGCAAGATTCTTATCATGAACTTTATCCATATATTGTCAATAATCAGCAGTTCAATGTACCTTTCACTACCGGTGGGAATCTTAATGGTGCACATGCACCAACGCTGGTTCTTATCTGCAATTTTTTTCGTCCAATAATAATAGTCTTTATTACATTAACATTTCTATTCTATCAATTTCTCTTTTCATACTCATCATCCTCGCAACATTTGTCTCATAACTGTAGATATACTTTCTGTCGCACGAGTAAAGACCAGTCAGAAACGGGTTCTCTGATAATTATTTCATGTTTCTCATCACGTATACCTAATTCTCGATTGCGTAGGAATTGCACCGGCGATATTCGTACTCTTTCTTTTGTGGATTACCGAAAACATACAGCACATCATCTATATTAGACGTGGAAAAGATGTGGGAAGATTATTATAGTCTTCCCACATCTTTTCCACGTCTCGCTCACAATATTGTTCACAATTTTCAATGTACAGTGTGGTTGAATGGAAATATAATGTACATTGGCACTCTGCAATTCATGCAAGACCGACCGCCTAGCGCATCATATTCGATATCGTGCTTCTTTACAAGATATTCCCACAACAATATCTGCCACGGCTGATATCTTGCATGCTGCACATACCATTCATTGTATAGTAGCACTGGATCATGCAGTGTTTAGTATGGTCGTTTAATGCACGGATTTTTGGAGACAACACAAATTTTTCCACGTGATCCGTATTGTGCACGCTCATATCACTAGCATCGTCCAGTATCATCGGATAACACTTCTTCATTGGAATTTTGATCCATTATTTCCTCAAAATCTATCCATTCTTCGAACACTTCGTCTCTAATATTCGCGAAATTGTTCCGGATCCACATTTCTAATATACTCGACTATGTTGGCTATTTTTAATGTTCGCACGATGGTCAGCTATACTTTTCGCATTATATTTATTGCAATTGGTTCGGTGTAATCTTACAAGGCGCCTACTGCCGCGCGCTGATGACCCATTTATATATTCCATTTGTCCCTTTGTCTCTACCATCCCTATTGCAGATTGCAGTAATAATGATGTGTTACCGATCTCTTTCTAAAAAAAGTATTATTATCGTTTCTCTTAATGCGTCGCGACGTGTCATCGATCTTATAGTTTTCCTCAGAAATATTAGAATCGATTTTTCTGATTTTGAAAGAAAGAACTGTAAGAACGCAGTATGATTTCATCTATCCCACATCGACAGCGCTTTATAACAGCCATAACATCGATGTCCCACCGATCTCTTAGACAAAATATCTTGCCGTCCGTGTTGTCTAGTACCGCGACGGATTTTGACGTGGGTGGATGCGGTCCGCAATGCATTTTAGGATGGGTGCGGGATTCCGCGGCGGCGACGATGGCGGCGATGAAAAAATACGAAAGGCATAGTGAAACGTCATCACACATATTATGTTTATGTAATCCATCGAGCGGGGTTCTTATGCTTATATAAACACTGATAGCATCGATGTCTTCCCGCGCTTCCCCCTCGCGCCCACGAGTACTTCTAGCGCCTCGCACCTCCTTCTAGCCCCATGGATTAGAATCTGTCTATACTACTAAGAATCATTCTATACTACTAAGAACTATAAAAGTATTGATAAAAATATTTTTTTTATATATCTTACAACGCTAGCTGTTTAAGGATGCGTTCCAAATTATATATAAAACGCATAATGTTTTATTTTTCTTTATTATTTGGTGAACAAAGATAAATGATACATCATGTACTTCGTGCACATAATTCGGAATGCATCTAAAATATAAGCATTAACTTTGAGTAGGGATATGCGATCTCGATCCGATTTTCTGAAAGATCGATTTTTTGCAAAAAAAGATCGATTAGTAAATATACCGAAAAGATCGCCTTTGATCTTGACATATTAGATATGGGAAAACGTTCATGGCGTTTTTCCCATTAAATGGCATTAAAAAACCGCCACGAACTTTTTCCCATACCTATGTCAAAGTCATGACCTCCAAGTTTTAACTGTCGCTCATTATTAATAATCAAAATTAGTAACTATTTCTGTTTTACAAGAAAAATCAAACAACTTTCCCTAGTAGCGAGAGATGTATGAGAAAGAAGGAAATAACTTTCCACACGGAATGAGTTTTATCAAAGAGTAAAGAGAAACAGGAGGAAATGTTTCGTTAGTAAACGGACGGAAGTGACTATATATGCTTGCATAAAAAGTGGACGCTTAAAATGGCTGCCATGACGCCACGTACATCTATCCACGAATTTAGTTATTCCCATTATTAATACATTCCCTCCTGTTTCTCTTTACTCTTTGAGTATATATTAGTATACATACGATAAATACATACGATAACCTCCAAAATAAAAAATTCTCATTATTATTGATAATACTAACCGATAAAAGGTTATCCCATAATTCAAGTTGAAATTGTTACACCACACACTCAGTGCACCATAATACTCTTTATAATATTTATTAATAATGAACTGTTTTGTTGCTCAAGATCTTTTTCCTGTGAAAATTGTATAAACGTCAAAAAAACGGACGCTTAAAAAATGGACACTTAAAATGCCATGTTCATCCGTCCGCGGATTTAACTACTTTCACTATTGATACATTCCCTCCTGTTTCTCTTTACTCTTTGAGTTTCACCTCACCTTCCTTTTCTCTTGCTAGGGACATACGACTTTCCACACGAAGCGACTTTTACTTCATTTTTTTCCTTTCCAAAGAGTTCACAACTTCCCACGCGAAGATGGAAACCTCGCTTCGCGGAAAATTACATGGAAAATCGTGCACTCCTTAGCAGGGAGAAAGTTAGAGTCAAAGTTGCTTCATATAGGAAGTGGTAAGCAAAGGAAAGGTGGAGTGAAAATCGCTTCGAGTAGTAGAAAGTTGTACATCTCTGAAGAGGGGAGGTGTGAAAATCTCTTCGCGTGCGCCCTTGAAAAGGGAGAAATGGGATAGAACTCGCTTCAAAAAAGTTGTATTCTCTTAATGTAGGTCCATACCTCTCTTCTTATCCAAAGTTATCTGATTTTCCAAGTAAAGCAGGGAATAAATAATTTTGTTAATAACTTTTTAACGAAGAACGACCGTCCATTAAAATCTGTCGGAGGTCACTTAAGATCATCTTAATAACATATGTCAAGGTCTTTGGAGCTGGGATCCTGAAACTAAATTATCAAAAAATTAAATATTTTCATTTACGAAGAATCTATTACAATAAAAGTTAGATATTTCGATTAATACAATATACAATGCAAAAAAAATTAGGGGAGCACTTTAAAACCCGCAAATTTTGTCGATTTTAAGAAATTAATATCTCGGAATCGCTTTCAGAAATCACAGGACACTGTTCTTTAACGCATTTTAAAAGATAAAGCCTTTACTTTAAAATATCTTAAGTGAAATTTTTATTCCATTAAACTGTTTTTTTCGTGAAAACCAAGAGCAGACAATATTGAAAATGTCATGACAGTGTAGTTTTCTATAGACAACAGGTTTAATCTAACATCTAATTTTTAACTACTGACATAAAATTGGTAAAATAATATAAATATCATATATAAATGCAGTTAAGTTCAATTTTATAACAACTATCAGTGTCAATTAGTTATTAAATAGAATTTAAGTAGCATTTATTCAGTAATTTACTTTGTCAGTAATAATTACTAGTTATAACTACGGATATTATTAAACACGATTAATAATAACATAAACGTAGGCAGTGTGGACAGTAATGATATTACAACTTTGGAGTCTATGAAACATGATATATGTAGGACTAATTTTAAATAAAATAATAAAAATCTAAATAAAAATTCTTTATAGTTTACATTTCTAATTTAATTTAAGGGAGGATTAGTAGTGTTTCCGATTGATTGTGTTAAAGGTCCGAAAATTATCGACGTTTATTTGAAATAAAATTCATTTAAAATGAATATACACTACGCAAAAAAATTAGAGGATATTTTAAAATCTGCAAATTTTGTCGATTTTAAAAAGCTAATATCGCGGCTTCCAAGAATTCCAGGACATTGTTCTTTAGCGCGGTTTAAAGATAAAGCCTACTTTAAAATGACTTAAGTGAAATTTTTCGTTTCATTAAACTATTTTTTTCGTGAAAATCAAAAATAGAAAGTGTTAAAGTCTTGAAATGTCATGACATTGCAGCTTTTTCATGGGCAAAACAATAACGAGGCAAAAAATGTCACCATCAGTTTTGAAGCCAAGAACATTCCCTTTAAAATGGCACAAAGAAAATTGTTCTAACTTGCCTAGGAGTTGAATTATCAGATTCTATAATAAACCTTGTTTTTTTGCAAGATTTTGGTTAAGTACCGTCGATATTTACATTATCTGATATACACCACGAGGAGGTTGCTCGGTAGGACTTTGTACATCATGGTGTGTATGTACATTCGCGCGTTAATAACAATGTTATTAATAACACACACACACACACACACACACCACACACACATACACACCACACACACACACACACACACATACGCACGCACGCACGCATACGAAAATGAAATATTGTCTACTGATTTCCATGATAGTAGAAAGAAATAAAAACATATGTTTTAATTAAATGAAGTAGTTTATTATTTATTTTTAAATATTTTTGTTATATGTTATATATTGTAACTTTAACTTTACTACTGTGTACAATACTCTACTGCAATGTAATAATATTACTTGAAAATATATTTGCACAATAGAATTGTACAATTATATGGTATATAGCATACATTTGTATAAGTATTACAACATATTGTGCATTATAATTCCTACATTTAGCAATTATATCTTGCATGCAGTTATGTTGTATAGAAGTATATTTATATACTTATATTTTTATGTAGACTTTTATATTTTAACTTTATATTATTCAAATAAAATAAGTAACCAAACTCTCGAGATCAATCAAAAAACAAAAACAAACAAGGGCCAATGAGAGTTTTTTGCGCGGTTGCGAAAATAAAAATCGGTTATTGTCGAAAAATTATATATAATTATATATAATTGATTATGCATAAATGCGTTTCGGCCTGCATCCGGGTCATCAGTAGGATGTTCATTTTCGATTAAGTCTTAGTCGGGTTGGTTCTTTGAAGGATAAGCTTACAGATATGTGAAAATCATTAAAATCGTTTTTGAGGATCAGTCATGATATTATGATTACTAAAGCCAATAAGGGTAATGTAACAGTGAGAAAGGAAGACTATATAAAAACAAAAAATTGAAAGAGTTACTCACCAGATGGAAGAAAAAGAGTTTATTTCGCAACAGATTTACAATAAATTGTACAACAGTGATGGAGCATTACCTAGCTTACAAGTTTTCTAAAATCCATAAACCGGAGTCGCCTCTAAAAATTATCATCTCTGCTATCAATAGTCATTATACTCTTTAGCAATATTTCTACATAATTTATAAAATTAATGTTAACTCATTCAGTTATATAAAAAATAGTTTTCATTTGATTGAAATTTTGAGTAAAAAAACATTAGATGAGAATCTATTTTAATTTCACTTGATGTGATTTCCCTTTTTACAAATATACCGATTGACAGCATCTTTAACAGATGGCCCGCAATTTCAAAAATATGCAATATTTCAAAAGAGAAATTTTTTATCTCCCTACAATTAGTTTTTAATTCTTCATTTTGTTCTTTTGACAATATTATCTATAGATAAAAATTTGGAATGCCCATGGGCTCACCTCTATCACCAATAATCTCAAATTTAGTATTACAAGATATGGAGAAAAAGGCATTGAATTCTTTATCCTTTAATATCTCCTTTTACATTTATTATGTAGATGACATTGCAATGGAAGCTCCAGCAAAAAAAAAGAAATATTACAAGTTCAATTCATTTCATCTTCGGTTATAGTTTACCATTGAAATTGGTGGCGACAGATTAAATTATATAAATATTATTATTATCAAGAATAACAATATTCTTGAATATGATTGGTATCACAAGCCTACTTACTCCGGTAGGTATCTAAATTTCTTTTCTCAACATCCTATTTCGCGAGAGAGAGATACGATCATAAGGATACTTAATAAAGCCTTTGTGCTCTCAACCAAAAAGTCATAAAAAGAACTTGACCTTTGTCATTGAGACACTTTTAAATAATGACTATCGATTGATGTTATTTTTAACACAATTAATGAGCGCCTAAAATCTTTATTGAGATAACAAAAACCTTAAAGCAAAACATGAATGATATTTCCGAAGATATTAAGAAGTCATGGTTTACGATTCCATTTGTTTCGGAGATCTCATACAAATTCAAAAACATAATTAAAGATCTTGATGTTGACTTTATATTTTTTAGTCTGACAAGATCAATTCTTTTATTAAAACACATAAAAATTTTTTCTTAATAAAGCAACGTAATTTACAAGATATATTGCAAGGCAGACTTTAAAAATGATAATCTCAAAACATTGTAATGAAGAAGATGAATGTTCCGAAGGAATAATCATTCTATTAATACCGAATACAGATTGGATCTAAATCATAGTTTTGATTGGGAAGGCACAGAAATTGTTAATCAGGAGCGGTTTTTATACAAATAACGTATCTCGGAAATGCTACATATTCAGTTGCAAAAATCAACCTTAATTTGACATCGAATTTTTGCATCACTCATATTTCTCGATTCTCAATAATTTACACTGATTTAAATACGCGCTGTTTTTGTTTTTATTATTTTTAAGTAACATCTGACATATCTTGGTAATACCATCCGTTTTACTTATTAGTTTGTACATTGTGTATTATCTTTGACTCATTTGAATATTGACCGTCACAACATTCGGAACAGTTATTATGAAAATACCCTTATTATTTTTAACATAAATATTATCTTTCGCATTTGCCTGTGCTTGTTATAACATGAACTCTTATCACTAATGGAAACAAATATTATTTGTAAATTTTAATTATTTTTAAATTTCATTTAATTTTTTTCACAATTTTTTTATCATATAATAGATTTATCTTTTATAGATTTATTTTTTATATAGATTCATATTGAAATATATTTAAATCAACCATTATATGCCACTATAATATATACTTTATTAATTGACTTTATTAATTGACTTTATTAATTGACTAGTCTCGCTGTTCAACGATGAAATAGTCTTGATAGCTTTAGACGATTTGTATGATTTTTTATTGCAGCATGACGATTTATATGGTTTTTTGCAACATGACTATGTACCAGGTATGTAATATAAAATCGGAATTTACTAATAGATGGCCATAGCTGTCAATATAGTTGCCATCAGACAGCGCCATTTCCTTGTTCTGACAGATTTTCAACTCACAACAATACAAGTTTCATACAACAGTATAATTTGTAATAGCGTTGAATATGTCGAATTTTGTGCCTGGAAACTACGATTTGCGGACAGCATTGATTTTCTGTTATTACCATTTGAAGAAAACTGCTGTAGAATCGCATCGAAGCTTACGATGCTCTTGGTAAATCACAGTGATTTGAGTGGTTTAAAAAATTCAAAAGTGGCGATTTTGACGTGAGAAACGAAGAACATGAAAAATCACCGAAAAAGTTTGAAGACAGCGAATTGCAAGCATTGTTAGATGAGGATGACGCTCAAACTCAACAACTCGAGGATTAATTGAATGTGGCACGAGAAGTCGTCTCCATACGTTTGAAATCCATAGGAAAGAAGATGGGAAAATGGGGGAAAATGGGTTCTTCATGAACTGAAAGACAGCAGGAAAACCGAAAAACCATTTGCGAAATGCTGCTCGCCAGGTACAAAAGAAAGTTATTTCTCCATCGAATTGTGGCGATGAAAAAGTGGATATATTTTGAAAATCTTAAGCGTAAAAGATCATGGGTAACTCCAGGCGAACCATCGACATCGACTGCAAGGCCAAATCGCTATGGATGGAAGACAATGCTCTGTGTTTGGGATCAGGAAGGTGTGATCTATGAGCTGCTAAAACCTGGCAAAACTGTTAATACTGAACGCTACCAACAACAAATGATCACTTTGAATCAAGCTTTGTGTGAAAAACGACCGAAATATCAAAAAAGGCAATACAAAGTGATTTTGTTTCATGATAATGCACCATCACACACAGCAAAATTGGTCAAGGAAATGATTGAGGCATTTGGTTGAGAAATACTTTCGCATGCGGCTTATTCATCAGACTTGGCTCCGTCTGATTACACTTATTTGCATCGATGGGACACGCACTTGCTCAGCAGCGCTTCACTTCTTACGAAGAGGTACGAAAAGATAAATGGTTTGGCTCAAAAGAGCAACAATTTTTTTGGCGTGGCATCCATAAATTGTCAAACAGGTGGAAAAAATGTATAGCTACAGATGGGCAATACTTCGAATAAAATATTTTTTTTCATGCAATAAACGTGTATTTTCTATAAAAAAATTCCGGTTTCATATTTACATACCTGATACAATACTTTGGAATTTTTTAATATTTTGATGATTTATATAATATTTATTGCGATATAAAATATGTATACTCTATAATTTTATTCTTAGAATTCATCTAAATATTTAGTATTAATTAAACATTTTTGTGATTTAATGTGGCTGAAGACTTAGTATTGTCGAAACGTTCCATGTTATTTATACGACTAATTTAATATTAATTTGATGTAAATTTGATGTAAAATATTATATATATTTTTTAAATTGGATCTTTCTTTTGTTAGTATTTTGACCTATCTATCTTTTCAATTTTTATATTTACAACAACGAGCGTACAACATCTTTTAATTATTTTTTATACTTTTTCATTTTGATGTTCAATAACATATTTCAAAAAGAACGAAATCTGTTCCAGACAATTGTGACATGTCTGAATTTTGTAAATGATTGAAAATACTATTTGTAATATGTCCTAACAAAAAAAGTTTATAATGCGCTATAAAGTTCTGTAAGAAAGACAAAAAAATAAATATATCTCGAAATATTGAAATATTATCATATGTTTATTAAACATCATATATTTATTAAATAGCAATTGTTATCAATTGTTTCAAGAAAGTCTAAATGCATAATAATATTCTTTTCTTTTCATTATGTAATTTTTATTAATAATTCTAAAGAAATATTCCCAGATCATCTCTGTATTCTTTCTTTTAGGAAAAGTGAAATACAATTATGATTTCAAAACATTGACATATAATTGTGAATCTGAAATCGATTAACAGATATTTTTTAGTATAATTTAGTAATATCTGCCAAGCGAAAAAACGAACCTCGACGAAAATTGCTAACAAAGTAAAATAAACTTTATTTATCTAAATGCTATTTATTGGAGCATGCCATGATTGTGTTTTAAGGTAATGTCCAGTATTATCGACAATTGTGTGTCACGCTACAAATTATGCAGTTTATTGCAATACATAAATGGTTAAAACAGCGTTAGAAATTATTGAATGTCAATGAATATATATATAATTATAGATTAATAAATTAAACACGAATTAGTAATTAAACTTAGATCGTATCTCTCAATTACGAATCTCTTTTTGTACATCCAAACGAAGAATGGATATCAGAAGATTGGAAGTAGTAAACTGAAATTGCGAAATTCGCCAAGTTGTGAAAGTGATTCGCGCTGGTTGTTATATATATATCTCTATTCATGTTACATACTTTTATTTATTTAACGTCAATCAAACATTCACAGTAAGATCTAGATAGTTGGGAAATGTTTGAAGAAATTATTTCCATAGATAAGTAAATATGTATTATTTCTTTTTTTTCTTTCAATGATAACTTTTTGTCGACAAAATTGTGTAATATATTCTGTCATGCATAATTGAAGGGCTTTTTGCAACAGTGAGCTAATTCACATTTTGTCGTAGAGTCATAATTGATTATTCTTCTTATATTAGATTATGATTGGTTCCTTTTCTTCAACCTAAGATCCTACGACTGCTACAATTTTTATTGTAAACACTGTATTGAGTGTTCATTTATTTCGTTTACTTTTTACTCGTTACAAAATGTGTCAAAATGTACAAAATGTATAAAATATGTTAGTATATTGTTGCAGCAAGCTTCTCAATTGAGCTTTGCAATCGTGTTATATATAAAATACTGATTATGACATAATATAAAATATGTTAATATGTATTGACAAAAAACGAAATATTTATTATATAGAACAGAACATTGACGAATTGCTCTGAGAAATTAACACAGAGGCAATTGAATTAATTTCAAAATTAGGCCCTAGAATAAAATTTTGTCTGAAGTAGAAAGCATGGTTATATAGATAATACAGTTCCTGATTTACTTATTGGCCAGAAAGAACTAGAGCAATCCATACAAATATCTGTATATGAAGAAAAAATTGTTCAAATGGAGCAAATAATATGAAAATTGATAGTATGATAATTAATATGATAATCTTGATTTATCAATTCTTCTTTCTTTAATGATGAAGATATTACTACGATTTCAAATACATTTTTCACTGCAGAAAATAAGTTTGAAATCATTTCAAGTAAAAAATGTTGCAAAAAGCTTATGACGATGATTACAACGTTTTAAATGAACTTTTATGAATGAAATTTCGTTTCTAGCGCAAAATTTCAAACAAATTCTTTGATAAAAATCGATAAAAATCGCTGCACAAAAATCTTCATTGACATAAACAACTGTGACAAAAACAAAATTGTAATCGTAACTTTTAATGAGGCACTACAAAAAAATATTTGATAACAAAGCATACAGTTCAATTAAATGTAAATCAGAATACAGTTTAAGAATAATAGAGATGAAAACTGTTTTGCGTTTGTGATGCTGGTATCACTTTGTATGGAAGGCTCGCTCATTAATTAATGACAATAGAGAAAAATATCAAGGTGTTCCTCGTCTCGAACCCAGAACTGGTCTTTCCTCCGAGTTGGTAGACTTTCGTTCTGTCACTGAGCCACACAGCCCCGACGCTAATAGCTTCTCTGTTGTGCCTATTTCCTCTAAATTTCTTACAATAGATATATCTATAGAATTTACAGAACATGTACATGTGGGATAATATAAGAAATTTTTCTACAAGGTTTTACATAAGAATTTACTATGGCATCCAGTCCATGAAAAGAAGCTACTATAAGATTGCATGGGAAAAAAATGATATGCACGAGACATCCTAAATAATATATAGGATGTTCCGTATTTGTGACTATTTTCGTGTGCAAATAAAGTAGACTAAACTGAGTCGAAAAGTCCTGTATCATTCTATAATTTTCACAATAGTGAATTTTTAAAAATTTCTGAATAAAATTTAAAAATTGCTGAATAAAATCGACGCATAAGACAACTTTGAGATATTTTTCAGAGTAAGCGAGTAAAATCGACGCATAAGACAACTTTGAGATATTTTTCAGAGTTATTTATGACATATTTTAAAGATGTTTTTCAAAGAACTCTTAAAGATATCTTAAAGTCTAACGCGATTTTAGACATTCTGCTCATTAGGTAATTGCAAAAATTGCAAAATGATAGAGGAACTTCCAGTTCAGTTTAATCCGCTCTATCTGCACCATAATAATTCCAAATATTTTGAGATATCCTGTATAGTCCCAAAATAGCCACCAATATTCTGAGGCACCCTGTATAATCCCTATAATTTACATATTAGAGTGTGTACAAAATGCTATAACAGTAGCTGACTGATAATTCCATGTAAAAATCTAAGATAATTTTTCTATAACTCCAAAAATGAAGTCACATAACAAAGTGTGGTGACTCAAGTTTGGGACTCAAAAAAGTCATGAGTATATATTTTCTTTATGGTAGTCAGGATTTTTTTTTATCCGAAACGGAACGTATCTCATTTATTAACTATTATCGTAGCTTCCAGTTTTTAGAAGTTACGAATTATTTTCTCAAGTTGATATAGGAACGCGGAAGAGATGCGTCATGGGGATTAAATACCTATAGGATACACTTTGACGTATAGGAACATATAGATTTACATAGGAGTTACATAGGAGATATACATATGTCATCCTATTAAAACCTGTAGACATTTTCAATCTCCATGGAACACTTTTCTTTGTCTTATGTACGTTTACATGTTACTATATATCAAACTGGTATCTTATAGACCTTTTAGTTCTCATGGGGCATCCACATTTCTGTATATATCTCTTACCCTATTTACATTTCTATGAATGTCCTATGTATACTTATGCATGCTGTGCAAATCTTATAAATAGCTACACAAACTCTTACAGAATGTATTACCTCTATAGGACTCATAAAA